>NW_008752051.1:258236-304293 GCF_000715545.1 Opisthorchis viverrini | reverse complement strand
TGTTTAGGTTTTCCCTACTAAGCTTTGAAAATAACTCTTGCTTCCTAACAAACCCATAGTGCAGCATAATCAATTGTGTACTATTTCCGGTGGCCATTTCGCAAGGTCAGATGCAACACACCAAAAAGGATAGAAGCAAACGGTACATTCGAAACTCCGGGTAAAATACTGAACGGGGCAGGAAAATGAAATCGTGCACAAACAAATGAACAGCGTCTCATATGCAATGCTTTGTGGAGCAAAGTGTGATTTATAGTTGATTTTGTTTACTCTCGTTTGCTGGAATTCTCCTGCAATAGGTCCGCCATCCTCATCTGCAAACAATAAAGTTTAATTTTTTTCTGAGTGTGATTCATGCTAGCGTGTACTTTATAAAAAGTCTCAGGTAGAACATCATACAAAGCCAAAGGCCAATTTGTGTTTACCCTAAAAAGATTTTGAAACAGGAAGTAATAATATTCGTTTGCTAAAATACATAAACAAGCCGAGGGCATTCGTCGGCATTACGCAACAGCCGCCCTTCAGGAGTGCGTCTTTGTAATCTAACAGTGATATTTTAGTCATGTAGGTGTAACAGAAGTCCGTGTGTTGCCCACAGAACTTATCGGTTTGCAGAGTAATGAAAAGCTTCGTCCTCAAAGAGGCACTCACGGAGGCAGCATGGCATTAGACCTTGACTTCCGTTGACCTCTCTGTTTTCCTTTCATGTTTGTTTTCAAGCATTTCTAGCCTGAGTTCTGCTTGCTGGCCGTTTGTACGCAGAAGGTGGACAACTGTTTGGCAGCGTTATTATGAGGTTTAGAGCATCGCTTTATTCTCCAACATAATTGTCAGCGTTGCTCACAACTTACAAAATGGGAAAGTCATCATGTGTTAGACTTGATGGCGTATATTTTCACCTACCCAATTCTGCTGAAACAACCAAATGAATGACATTATCATATGTATTTTTGTTTTTTGCTAGTCAAACAATATTTTCAACCCCTGTTCCTTTCTGCTTATCGTAAAGTTTGATGTCACGACTTGATCTACTCACAGCAGGTGGTTCTGTCCTAGGTTACAAAACCATGAGCAAATTTGAACGAGGGCACGGTAAAAAAAGTGACATAGTGTGTGCATGATTATTCAGGTAATTTCCGTGTAAAAATCTACCGATATCAACGCTTGGATTTTTGATGAACCGCATGATGCACTATTCACGTTTTACTCTTCGAAAATGGAGAATGTCTGACAAAAGGCCATTTTTGTTCTGTTTTTCAAACAAGAAGCAAAATTTCTTCTGCATTAAGGTGGCGATATCCGCTATAGCGTCATAAAACTGTTACAGGTATTACTAGGCCAACAATCAAAATCGCGATCTAAACACGTCCCAAGTAAAAATGAAAGATTCAAAATTTCTCACCCTGAAATTTTACTTCCATGCCTGAATTTATACATTAGAATCGTAATTAGGTTAATTTAAACAAGTGCACATGAAGAACACAGAAGGCCAAATAGATATAACAATTTGGCGTCTGGTAACGCAGTCAGGATCGACGTGCTCCACCTTGGAATTACAAGGATCCATCGGAAGCATTCAACAGACTCTTTAAGGGTGGTGAAGTTATAGCAAGTGAGGCGTAGGAAAGTCGTTCATGGCAAAATTTTAAAATTTTTTATAGTGCCTTAAAAACAATGCATAACAAACTTTAAATTGAGCATCGTAAACTAATTTTTCCGAACATTCCCTCTCTGCAAACTAGCATGCGACTTTACCAATTTTACCGGATCATATCCATAATGAGCAACCTCCAAACACAAAACACAATAGCATCAACGAAATTTTACATTTTATGCTTCTAAATTAAAATGCATAGGATGTCTATCAGGTATCGAGAAGTTTTTGCTTAGTGAACGAATTTAACATTGCTGTCACTTACCGAAAAATATACCACAAATTCATTTCATTTGTTTCCAGCATTTTTCATACAAAAATTGGGCGGTATCAAGATAATCGTCCGCGCTTCTCTTTGTGTAACACCCTGTATTTTGGCTTTATAATAAAAACATCTATATGCAAACATATGCTTAACGTGCTGGTTCTGGGAGCAATATATTTTCCAAAGTTTAAAGTAAACATCTGTCCCGCAACTGGATCATGCAAAGTTTTTAAAGTATTTACATTCATTAGCGTCAAAATAAACGTAATCCTAAAAATTCTGCGTCTTTTCTGCTAAGGCAAATGCGAAATATATTTATTGTTTGTACACAATACGTGCAATTTTCAAGAAAAGATCGTTATTTAATGCGAAGTAACAAATTCCCAATCAACACTAATTTTATCATTTGAATTGGATTTGCAGACAACGTTATGTAAGCCAGATTTCGAGCAATGTGTCATCTAATTTCGATTGTACGCCGGGACGCTTAGACACGAGAAATTCACAGAAGGCAAAAAGACCCGGCGGAGGTAGCAAAGGAATATATAATGCTCAATTTTAGGTTACCTATTTTCCATAGCATGAATCAAGTTTTCTCAACAGTTATCCTGATAAAGCGCAGATTCTTTAGGCACAAATGCATAACAAGAAAACATGATCTTATATCTAACTTATGGACGTTACCTATGTCTCCATTTGCTCTTGCTCTCCACGTTCGTTTAGAAGTGAATAACGATCACCTTGCGTTTTTGGAATCGCGAAAATACTAGTAGAATCGAACTTTTCTAAAAAGTACAAATCATTCTATGGTTCACTTTACAGCATCTATCGACCTAATGAACAGAGCGTTTTAATTGCAAACCACTTATAGTTATTGTTTTTGTACCCAACTGGTGTGAGACAGCCGTTAAGCATAATCATAAATTTTAGTCATATTAAAAGAATGACCGGCGGAATTTGTGTTCACAGAAGCTTTTGAATAAAGAGACATTGTCCTGGATGATGCGCGTGAATTCCGAAAAACAGGCCATTTGCAATCCCACTTATATGACTGCATTCACGCAAAAGCTGAAAGCACGTATGTTCGTGTTAATTACTTTATATTTTTCCTGACACATTGGACTTCGAATGCTCTAACAGTATTGCAAACTCAAGCGCATGTTTTATTAAATAGTTGCCACAAAGGTGTTATGGATGTTGATTTTGTAACGCGCTGAATGTTAAGCCGAAAATATGGAAAAAAAATCTACTCTGAAAAGCATTTTTAGTCGAGATGTGTGCTTCCCGAAAGTAGCCATTTGGACTTATTTAATCTAAGAGTTTGGGTTTTAAGTTTCCAATAATCTATCAAAAGATTGTGCAGAATATAAACACCCATACTGCGATTAAATACCTAAAAAGCAATCAGATACAGTTACAATATATCAAAACGGACACTGTTCAACTCTTACGCATGACTCATTACTGTATTTTTCTTTCAATAGGATTATTTTATTTTATAAAGTTAGAATAAGTCCAAGTAGCACGTAATACGCGTAATAAGCAGTTTATTCTTAGCATGTTTAAAAAACGTCACATTTTGGCCGATATTTTTACGCAACCGTGCAACAAGGAAAAAGGTAGTCTAATTTTATCATCATGAACGGCTCATTTTTGCACAATGTTGTCACCTGAATCTCCGAGTCATGTTTCTGCTTGCGTTATTTTTTTCCCTTTTAGTCAGCATTCACTGCTAAGCTGTAATTCAAAATAAGCGGATATTTTTCATAATAAACAAATTCTTCAGCGCAATCCGGGTAAACTAATACTTAAGAATGTGCAAATGGGCAGAAGAGACTACAGTACACGTGCAACAATCAGCCGTCTCATCACAGCAGCAAAAAGTGATAACAAAACTGTTGCAGAAGCTCTTCCAATTCGATAGTCTCAAATGCAATGCTGTAAATGATAAATACCAACAATATTTAAGTCCGATTTGTACGATCAGTTCATCAGGTTGTTGAAGAGGGTCAAAAAAGACAATCGACTTTGACAAACTTAAAGAGGGCCTAAAAGTAAATTGGTTGCATTTTTGTCACCACTCATTTAGTATGTGGCTACAGAACTGCGTGAATTAGATAAAATGTATCTTATGATCTAAAAAATGCCGCTTAATTATCTGACCCTAAGAATGAGTAAAAGAGCACGAAGCACATCTTTACAGGAAGAAACGGAAGTTGCTAACTAAGTGTTTATATTTCAAACCACAAAAATCAGCCAGCTGTGATTTTGCGCTTCGTTTTCCGTTTTTTATTTGGGAATAATTAGATATGCAAGATCAACTACACACCGCCGGATAAAACAGTGCGCCATGTGCGTGATATTTCGTTCCATTTGCTGAAGTATAGCATCAAACAATTATTTGTTCTTCATAATGATCAGCTGCTCTGAAGCACTTACAAACTCCACAATAGTCTACATCTGTATTCAGTTGTACTCATTCACAAAGGCATCGCATACACACATATGAAACGTGCCTTTCCTTTGGGTCGAGTGAGTATAAATGATATTTTATGGCACAATGTCGCGAAAATATACCCCAATGTAACCTGATTGGTTAAATCTGGTCTAAAAGCATAAAACGTAATATTATGCCCAGCGACATTTACGCAAATATCTTTATGGGCATAATTGTTGCATGTTTGGAATAAAGAAAAATCTTCCCAATGCCAAATGCTGGCACAAACAAAAAGAATTCTTCCTTTACTATGAAATACGGACATCATTTGTGGACGTACCTATAACAGGAGGGATATGTTTTTATTCGCAATGCCGGAGGTCTATAGCTGTTGTTAAAACCGTTTTTCACAAATTTTCCCACGCCTATCATTTAACCAAACACAATCCAGCTTTACCGGAATTCCTGGCTCATTGTCAAGTATCGTCCACTAAGTCACAACCTTCTTCAGTGCTCTTCTGCGTCTACCAACCGTATATTCTACATTTTTTCCATCCTGTTATAACAAGCCTGACGAAAAATATTGCAGGAACGCGTCACAAGTTATAAACACATTCTTGGTTTCCCGTTGCTGTGGTTGTCGCCAGTTTACTCCTTGTACCACATATCCAACCCATAAACCCAGCCTGATGAGTGTTTACTCAGATGGAACACGCATTTGCTGAAGTATAGCATCAAACAATTATTTGTTCTTCATAATGATCAGCTGCTCTGAAGCACTTACAAACTCCACAATAGTCTACATCTGTATTCAGTTGTACTCATTCACAAAGGCATCGCATACACACATATGAAACGTGCCTTTCCTTTGGGTCGAGTGAGTATAAATGATATTTTATGGCACAATGTCGCGAAAATATACCCCAATGTAACCTGATTGGTTAAATCTGGTCTAAAAGCATAAAACGTAATATTATGCCCAGCGACATTTACGCAAATATCTTTATGGGCATAATTGTTGCATGTTTGGAATAAAGAAAAATCTTCCCAATGCCAAATGCTGGCACAAACAAAAAGAATTCTTCCTTTACTATGAAATACGGACATCATTTGTGGACGTACCTATAACAGGAGGGATATGTTTTTATTCGCAATGCCGGAGGTCTATAGCTGTTGTTAAAACCGTTTTTCACAAATTTTCCCACGCCTATCATTTAACCAAACACAATCCAGCTTTACCGGAATTCCTGGCTCATTGTCAAGTATCGTCCACTAAGTCACAACCTTCTTCAGTGCTCTTCTGCGTCTACCAACCGTATATTCTACATTTTTTCCATCCTGTTATAACAAGCCTGACGAAAAATATTGCAGGAACGCGTCACAAGTTATAAACACATTCTTGGTTTCCCGTTGCTGTGGTTGTCGCCAGTTTACTCCTTGTACCACATATCCAACCCATAAACCCAGCCTGATGAGTGTTTACTCAGATGGAACACGCAACGAAACCAAAATCATATATATATATATATGTGTGTGTGTGTATTACCGTTCATGTAAAACTGACATGCCCATTCAGATCAACATATCAGTTTTCGTCTACGTATACCTGGACGCACTGCATAATTTTAATAAGATCGTCATAAAAATGAACATTCATCCACGCAGCGCTTGCGAATTTAGGGCATCCGTGAGTTCACATGTACGGTGTTGAGAAAACAATCCAGTAATCAACGCAGGCTTATGCGAATTATTCTCAGACGCTTTTGAATCTTCCGAAGGCCTTCCACCCAACTAACTCCCAGCTTTAGACAAGAAACTGTCCAGATCAACCAAGGAGATCAAAGTTCCGACAAGATTGTTTGCTTCTAAAATCTACCTGCTCAGTTTGAATATTCGATGATGGTTTGTTTAGGTTCTAGGTTCATGTCAGCAACAGACAAGAAATGTATCAGAACATACTCCGGGGCGTTTTCAGCCACAAACATTCACACGGAATCAAACGATGTGTAATTGTACGAAGTCAGGCAATTTCAAAAGATTTCACCGCCTTCAAGTCTATCAGCAAAGGCTTTCACAGTACAAGCTCCGAGCTAGATTAGTTTCAGACAATACTCCTGTTTCAACGTGCAAGAACAAACCACATAAACTTAGTCAGAAAACTGTCAGAAATGAGTGCAGAATGGTAAGCTATGGACGAATTACCTGGCGTTGGTCTACAGCTTAGCGGCATTCTACAATTATGGAAACGGTGAAGGATTCTGCTGACATTTAGATTTACATAAACCTAAACTGGCTCGATTGAAATAGACCATAAAAACCTAAAAGAAACACTCATTTGAAATATTAGTTGCAATTGGTACAGCTGCAAGCAAGTGAAGGCAGTTATTCTCAGTAACGTCTGCATCAGTCCGCGCCCAATTTCCAACATAAAACTAATGTTGAGAAGGAACTACCGATTGTTTTCCAGCTTAGAAATATACGCAATGCGTTATTTATCCACATTCGCTTACTCCTCGCGTGTTGTCAACTGTTGTTTATTGGACCGTTCTCACGCCTTCTCTTTCTAATGAAAGAAAATCTCTACTCCAAGCTGATAACGCAAGACGCCGGCGCAGCGTTATGAAGGTGGTTCCAAAATTCTCAATTTTTCCTTTACAATAATCAACCAGAATCCCATATATGGGTCGTTTCATTACTTGAAGTCTGAAGTACCGGAAGCAGATGAATTCTGGTTCTTGCATTAAACCGCTTGATGTGAGGACAACCATCGTCGCAATGGTGTTACGTACGTCACAAAAATTAAGTAATAAAAATCCCACACATTGGCTAACTTTTTTCAAATTCTGTTTACGTTCATCTCGCTCGTTTTGCACATGGTGCTCACTAATGTATCGTTTGTGATATTGTACGAGGTGAACTGCAGTTTTAAGCATTTGAAGACTTCCGTGGTCGATTCGCACCAGATGCACCAGTACACATGATAGCTACATGGGATTGTTTTTAGCCGTCCTTGGGAATGCGGGCAAGATATCTGAATTGATGTAACATCGATACAGCTACATTTGTCGGTGTCCAAGTGCAGCAGTGAACTGACAGCTACGTTATATGCACTGAAATTATTTACCAGTTTAAGTCATATGTCTCGATCTGATTTTTCTTATATTGCAACGCATTATTTCGTATAGTGATGTTACCTTCTGGTTATCTTCTTTCTCATTTGTAAGCACTCTCTTTGATGCATTTGTTGTTTTAATGCTAAGCGTATCCGCAAATCATGCCTTCGCATGTAACCCACTAAATTAAATTGAATCACCAAGTCAAATTTCATCATGTTTTTAGACGTTCGAAGGTTTTTATCACGCAGTAGTCTTGTCAAAATCGCTATGACATATTACATGAAGGCAATATGCACAAGACATAGTCATTTATTATTGTTGATAAAACATAGACTCACTTGACGACTGTGACCTTGCGTGCAAAGTAATCGTTTGAAACAGTCAACCTGATGCCTATTCCAGCCTCAAGCAACCATACGAACTACATAAGTATGGAATCACACATCGTGTGATTATAGAATACCACACAAGTTCAAAAGATTTCTGCACACTCAAGTCTATCAACACAGCTTCCCACGGTACAGGCACTAACCTAAATTAGTTTCAGACAATGCTCTCGTGTCAACGTGCAAGACCAAATTGCTTCAACTCAGTCAGAGAATTGTCAGAAATGAGTGCATCCTGTTAAGCTTTAGACGAATTACCAGGGGTTAGTCTACACCTTAGCGATGTTCTAAAATTATGGAATCGGTGTTGAATTCTGTTGACATTTGGGCTTACATAAACCCAAACTGGCTCAATTAAAGTAGACTATGAAGACGTAAAAGAAACCCTCATCTGATATAGTGGTTGCAAGTGGTTCAGATTTTCTCAGTAACGGTAACATTCGTCCGCAAATAATGAAAATGTTCTTGATACAAGAAAAGAAAATGACACGTTCGCGCCCCAATTCAAACATGAGACTACTGTTGAAATAAGCCTGCCCATTTTCTCCCGGCTTGGAAATATAAGCAATACGCTAACCACAGTCGGTATCCCTACGCACTTATCAAAATGCCTTGCGTAATCCGCGACCAATTAATGAGAATTATCGCATTAATGGACCACTTGCACGCTTTCTCTTTCCACTGAATGAAAGTTTCTACTTCCAGTGGATGACGCAAGACGCCAGCGCAGCTATGTATATTTGCATCTAAGATTCTCAATCTTTCCTTTGGAGTGATAAAGCAGAATTCTACCATGTGCGTCGTTTTACTACCGGAAGTTTGAAGTACCGGATGCTGATGAATTCTGATTCTTGCGTTGAACTGCTTGTTTTGAAGACAACCAAACAGAATGTAGCGTCGCAATGGAACCACCTACGATACTGAATTTACCAGTATAACTCCCACACAGTTATCTTGCTGTTTGGCTCACCTTTTCTAAATTTTGCTTAGGTTCTGCGTGCTCGTTGTTCACTCGCAACTGACTAATTCATCGTTTGTGATATTGTACAAGGTGAAAGCCCTTTTAAACAGTTGAGGATTCGTGCAGTCGTTTCATGCGAAATATCTGAGCATAAATGGGACCTACATAGAGTTGTTTTAAACCGTGCTTGATGATGCGGGCAAGTTACTCAAGTGGATGTAACATTTACACAGCTACATTTTTCGGTGTCCAAGTGCAGGCGTGAAACTGACAGCTATCTCCGATGCACTAACATAATTTACCAGTATAACTTGGATGTTTCGACCCCATTTTGCACCGCGTTATTTCTTACCTTCTGGTTATCTCTTTTCTTACTTGTAAGCACTCTCTTTGATGCAGAATGGAAGTCTCATTTTTTCATAGTACACAACTACATAACCAGTAGCAGAAATGTGGAACCAATGGATAATGTTTTTAGTTTCAGTTGGTCAAGTGTGTCAAGCTGAATCAGAACAAGATTGAATTCAATTTGAACGAGTGTTGCGTTGTTAATATCTGGTCTACTTATACAACTTTGTCGATTTATCGCAGAACATCAGATGAAATTTTCTAGTACCTAAATCCTGCTCTTAGTCAGGCGTTTTGGATGCACTGCTTTATGAAAATACAGTACAATTGAAATTGGAAGAATATGCGCGAGTCACCACCGTTCCAGATGAGCTTGTGAAGATAGTTGGATGCTATCAAATCACTCAGCTGGGGATATCAATTAGGTCCCTCAAATTCACGCTTACATAGCAACCCCACCGTTCGGATTACCTATTCCACAAAGAGAAGTCTTAATAGGTTCTACGTCTTCCATAAATATAAATGCTTAGACAGGTGCAGGCAGCTCTTGTAAATATGAAACGTGGCTACACACAGTTGGCTTTCACAAAATCTGCAACACTTCCTGCGGATTTGTAAATTTCTTGCTTAACTGTCCGGAACCCACACGTGGTTTTGCTGACTAGTCTGATTATCATAGCAAATTGCTCAAAACGCATTATCTCAGTGTAACTTTTTGGAAATGTTCTTGGACATTGGTGTATCTAGATTAAGTAAAAGCTCACTGCCAAATTCATATGGTGATAAATAATTGCTCAACTGTAAAATTCACCGCCCGCCGAAGGAATGCTTCCCAAAAACCTTTGAAAATTATTCCGAATAATGCTCCCAGATGTATTTGCGCCTGGCTTTCAGGATTTTTTGTGCAAAGTTTTTTTGGATCGTCTTCCAATGTTCGGCGTATATTCTTATCTCTTCTAACCGACAGTAACAAAGTGATATCCTGTTTACTAGACTACAAGTATCATCTGAAACCTCCGGAACAACTCTTTGTTTTAATGAGAAATAACTTTCAAGACTACATTTTGCGTGTCGCCTGCATTCGCCAATGACTAGGCTGAATAAATTCGTAGCCTTTGATCAATTTTAGTTGACAAAAAACAAAGCATCAGTTACTAAATAAATTTATGTTTGATGGAGCATAACGATGTGTTTTACGGCCAATAGGTCAAAAAACTGTTCTTCTGGTCACCAAAGTATTTTTGCGGCCGTTCTAAACAGAAGCAGTTTGAACGCAACACCAAATACAACATACAAAATTATTACATTAGGAGTAATAAACTGTATTGTCAAACATTTTGAAACTTGTTAATAAAATTTTCAGAGGAAAATATTTCTTCATAGGAAGAATTTGAGTTTAAAGACATAAAGCACAACTGGGTAGATATTAAAGTCAGTTTTTTTGGAATATCGCTGCTTGAGCCAAAGAACTAAAGGAAGTGCGAAGACAAAGCACACAGATGATATTTTTAGAAAAAAATTATTCACTTCTAGCGGTGAGTTATTTGTGTTATTTGTGTTATTTGCTGGAGCAAAAATCTCTGCGTTTACTTTCATTTATGTACAAGAAAAAGAGTAGAAATAAAAATTATACATTTTCAGCTGCATTGCCTATGGTTTGAAGAATTTACTTGAGTTCGGCTTTCAAGCTATTGTAGATGACATCCTAAACACATCCGCAAACCATTATATTTATTGTCACAGTTCTGGATAAAGCGCTGCTTTGAAAATAAACGCACGCTTAACGCAACTACTCAGTTTGAGGCAATTTGAATTTTTGGGGCTAACAAGTGAAAATGCATGGAGGCGAAGAAAAAATACTTAGTTTTTAGCAGTCGTTCAAATTTAGGTACATATTTGTTCAAAAGCTAAAGAGATAACAATCCATGGGTTGGGCACTCAACTTAAAAACAGCCACACTGGACAAACGCTAGCAGACACAATATATGCATTTGGTTAGTATTTTACGGAAATCGAATAACCTAGATTAGGAAACGGTGCTTGAAAGTAGCAAAGTAACTGTACTAAAGCGTTTGCGATTTCTCAATGTATGCCTGTCCTTGAAATTATATCCAGGACATTTATCAGCATTTTCGCTGATGGTATTCATTTCCAAAACAACAGTTTGCCCACTGTATTGAGATGGCCTCTATATTTTGTTGCCCTTTACCATCAAGCAAAACGATTATTTTTTGTGGGGAAATGTTGTAGGGATGCACGTATAGGGCATTCGTTAAGTAAAATAAGTAAAATATTTGAATAAGCAAATACTAAAACAATAAGAGCAATTTTTCTAAAACGACTGTCTATGGAAAAAGGCAATAAAAGGCCAGAATGGCGATGTAATAAATAATTAGAAGCATGCTTTTAGCGTCATGAATCAACGATTATTGATTATGAGTTCTCACAGATAACAACAGGTATTTTGGCAGAATAAAGTGGCAGCTGGCCCAATTTTTAAAGAAGACCGCACAGTGGTTTGACCGTACCAAACGTGGAAAAGGTGGTCATTGGCACAGGTGAGTTTTCGCAAACCTCTTCAAACGGGGGAATTCCATTACTTATTAAGGGTACAATGATACACACAAAAAGTTCACTGCACATAATAACATTCAGTAACTCCAAAAGATTAATGATGTGGGCTTACTGGGTTAGTGCGTTCAGGAGCTGGGTTGTTTTGATTGTCTTCTTTCTACATTGACACGCGCTGGTCTGGCAGTAGAATTTGCATACTGAGAAGCTGCGCATTTGTGCAAAATTATGTTGCAAATCTCCAGGTAGTGTATATCCAGAATGAACCCGGGGAGCATATCTTGTGAATCTTTTCTTGAGTTTTGGTTTCTGTATTATTTGCGCCCGCCGGTTAAATTTTGATGTTGCAAATCTCCAGGTAGTGTATATCCAGAATGAACCCGGGGAGCATATCTTGTGAATCTTTTCTTGAGTTTTGGTTTCTGTATTATTTGCGCCCGCCGGTTTAAATTTTGTATCCGTCTGAGTTTTTGAAAATTAACCACAAGTAATTCAAATTAGTGATTGTTCAACGTGGACTTTTCAAGTGAATTAAATATACCGCTTAGCGTCAAATTCCTTTTTTCTAATGAGCAAGCATCACAGACAGCATGATATTTGAATTAGGATAAGACTATGAATCAAAGACACTTGCAGTTGGTTTGAGAAGAAGTATTCTGCAATCCCGCTGATGCTGAGTGTCAGGCACGGCGATCATCGTTGTGCAAACAGCCCATCTCTGTTTTCTTATCACGCGCTTTCTAGAAGATTTAGATGCCCATTTATTACTGTGCAACTTTGTGACTTGATCTGTTAACAGTTATTTGCCTTTTATGTCAATATATCTTAGAAAGATGTCGAGGATCCATGATGTATTTTTACCAAATCTTAGCTAAAAAAATTTGGTAATTTGAGCATAAATCCTTGTTTTATTCTCCCTTAAGCTGAAAATATATTCAATATTTCAAAAACCAACCCCATAAAATTAAGCACCAAATTTCAAAAAGCATCACTGATTGGCTGATAGACATATGTATATGAATTTAAAGTTGCACAGAAAGCTGAAAAATGCTTTTAGGGTGAACAACGTAATTAGCATGACCATATTGCCTGATATATCTAGCTAAGAACGCCAAGCCCAGCTTATGATTTTTTCGTAAATTGCTCAAATCATGTTTTCGTTAGAATTTTTGGAGAATGAAAGTTTGTTTACAAGTTTGAAAGTTATTTATCACCTAATTCTCCTATCAAGTCCCAAATACACACGACGCACAATCTTTTATTATTGTTGATAAGAAATAAAGACTCACTTAAATGTTGCGAGCTTGCTTGCGTAGCATTCATATCCCCGAAATTGCCTGTAGAGTTATCCGATTAATGCTGGAACCGCTCCACCATGCTCAACTTCAAGCATTATTTTTTTTATTTTTTTAGAGAGTAATGCGTGTTAGTGTGTACTTCACAAATACCTTTAAAATAAAAGCCGAAGACCATTCTGCTCCCATCCCAAATAAACTTCGAACAGAAGTTAATCACATTCGCTTGATAAACTACACAAACAAGTGTCTTCTAGTTGTCCGGGTGATTGAAAGAATTGTATTTAGTTTCAAGCTAGCTGTATGTGCATTTTAGACGGTATTTTGTGTTCTATTCACGTAAAACGTGTATACTCTTAAAAAAGCAAGATTGTCAGCGTAAATTGTGAAATTACTAAAATACCTAAGCCATACACTCCTTTTGAAATTACTTTTGGATCTGTTCATTGTTTTGAGATACCAGTCAGTGCATATTAATAACATATTTCAAACGTCCTCCAAAAATTCCCGCAAAAGTAATGTTTGTGGGAGATACCCTGTTTGAAATGTTGAGTCTATCCTCCGGTAGTCTTGGAGTGTACTGGATTCGTAAGTATTATTATTACCGCAACTCACGTTGAAATAATACCTATTCATTAAAACCACATACGGAATGTTTTGGATTTAGTCCTCAAGGATATATATGGACTACGTTTCTGTCATTTTTATATCTGGCAATGCATGTTGCAGTTGATTGTTAACTGGTCATCCGTACTTTTTATCTGAAGTTAAAGTACGCATCAACCATTGACGTCGCTGCCAGGCACACTGACCCATCAACCAAAAATCATGAAAATTATCGTCTACTAGGCTAAAAGGTTCAATACAAAGATGTTTTAAACTTTCACACAATTGTGTAGCAATCAAGAGTCAAGCATGTACATTCCTTTATCAGAGCGAAATACAAATACCTAAATAACAAAAGCAGCAATCTAGTGTTAAAGTATCTGACACCACAGAATGTTATAGGTGGTCGCAATCAAATTATGTCCAGAATTTGTAGCCGCTGAGACCCGCCGCATGTATTTACGTCTGATAGACGTTTAATATTCCAATGTCACAGTTAAGATTGACGAAAGAAAATCTACAAGCGTTTGACGTCTGTCCTTTTACAGAGATTTGCATATCGGCATACATATATATATATATACGTGTATGTACATATATATATATATATATATGTATACATATATATATGAATATACTACCAAACAAAGCTTGAATGTGACAAAATGGAGTTTATTCAAGAAATAAATATTTTTAGCGTATTAAGTATTTGAAAATCGGTCATTTTAATTACAAGTTACACGCTTTATACCCGAAAAATGCACATTTAAAGATCAGAAACTAATCTGCATTGTGTCTATCATTACATTACTGAAAAACAAGCTTTGTGCCTATCAGAGTTTTGCTTGTACTATTGAATTAAGTAGCATCGGCTTGCACCTACCTTTTTTGCTCTAATCAAACTTCAGTACACTTACCTGCCACTAATTGATGGTAGACGCCCAATTTGCTGGTATACATCTTTAGCAAACATGCGTGATAAGTCTTCCTTAGAGTGTTTGCCATTTTTTGTATGCTACACTCATAGTGCTGCTTACAGGAGATCGTTGCACAAAATATCACATTCTAGAAGAAGGTATATTGATTAATCTGAAAATTGCATTTGGCTGTCTGCGCCAATGCATTTGTTTGAAGTTTTCCAGCCAGATGAAATCTTATCCAATGATATTTGTTCCCTCATCTGATTGTGCAATTTTACTGGATAAGACACAATCAACGATGCTTGGTTGGGCATATTTTTATTGTTTGCCAGCCTGTGATTTGTTGGATATAAAAGCCCTCACGCGACGGAAAAACGTGTTGAATTTAGCATTACATTTCACCTTATATCATGATGCACAATCGCATTCTGGTTGTCCTGTTCAGTATCACATTCACAGGCAAGCTTATTTGTCAACCGGTAAACAATATGTGCTCTAATATTCAAGCACATTCCATAAAAAGTCATCAATTGTAACGAATTTTACAAAACGTTTTGATCGCTTTTTTTATGCTAGCACTTTGATAAGATTGCAATGGATTTCAAAATAAATTTACATTTATTGTAAGATTTAGGTGCATTTGTTTAGGGCGGCAAACCAAAAGTTGAATTTTTTCTACATTTTATTATTTTTAATTGTGTCACTTAATTAAGAATTCATGACTCACCTTTGTTGCACAATGTGCGATATTTTCTGTGCCGGTTTTTATTTGTCCCTTTGTGCAATAATTAATGATCAGCTTATTATTTACTTGTGTTTTCACCATTCAATAAAACCGTATTTCAGGGATACATTCAACACGGGGTGAGTTTTGATTAATGGGGCGTAATTTGGGTAGAAGCTGACGCAATCTTTTAATTAAGGCGGAATCCTTGAAGAGTCTTTTTAGTAATATATGCATAGGTTAGCATGTCAGATCTATGATATGACTTCCGTGGCAAAAAGTGTTGAGAAACTCACCCCTTGTTGTTTGCACACGTAATTAACCTGGCATAAGGTGTAGATTGGTTGAAATGGGTCTCGTAAACCTTGGTTTATGACACGTTTAAAAACGTTATACGTTTGTTTCAGTTAGCGGGATTGGGGTATAAGGATATATGGTGCATTGTTATGAAAATGGTTGCTTGGAAATCACAGGTCCTGTGCAACATTTTAGGAAAGTGTGGATTGTGTTCTGTCACATATAATGATTGCGTGCTTTTTAGGCATTTTTCATTTATCCAAACGTCTTTGTGACAAAATTAATAATATTTTAAAAAGTGTAATCTGTTTACAAAAAATGCGACAAGGAACGCTTAGAGCTAGGCGACAAAACAAGCTGTGATGTAAATATAAGCACAGCTTGAAGTGCTAAGCACCAAGTTGTGCACCCATAGATCAGATGCGATCAGTTACTAGTGAGGAAATCATTTCATTTCGCGCCTTGCGAGTGTCTAGAGATCCTCAATACTGCATTTCACGTTGTTTTCTCTGAATCAATCCAGTCAGCGAATGTTTGAATGAACGTAAGTTTGTATATTCACTTTATACTCCAAAAATAGTTCAGATGGACTACTTTATAACCTCTAGGGCTTACTGTGTAATTCTCGCAATTGTTTATCAACAGCGTACGTGAAAAATGTTTGTTTTTCTAACGAAATAAATACCCTGAAGGCGCATGCCACACAGCCATTGTTGTACTCGTATTGCTTCTAACATCATCAGAGCAAATTATGCATGCATGTGGGTAAATTCAAATTTTTCACGTGTGCTTAGAGGGACTGGCTTGTAAAAAAACAAGGATTACTAGATCTATTCTCCACTATTACAACTGGGAGCTCCTGAGAGTAAATGTACTGAAATCTGTTTGTATCTAGTTGAGGCCCCCGAGTTTGGTGAACATTTTAAGTAACTAACTGCTACGCAGGTAACACCCCATGCGCCAAAATACCTAATCTGATAAACTGTCTTCTTACACACGACAATTTCTTAACACAGAACAAGCTAGTACGTTGAGCATTTTTAAACTGTACTTAAATGATCATGCGTTATTATGTAACAAGAATCCCGTAAGCTGGCAAGCAGTGTTTCAAATGCACACCCAAGGTCTTACTCACTATCTTTTACATCTGTCAACAATGGCTGTCTCTTGAGTGTACGCTGCTTAGTAATCTAACAATCATACTGCAGTCAGGAAAGTGAATAAACTTCTCCCTGCTACGTTCACTTTCTTGAGGACTGTCTTCTACGATTATGATGTGATCCAGACCTCATGCTTAAAATGACAACACGGGCACTACGGGTGTTTTCGGAATTGAGCTTTTATTTTGCAAGTTTGAATTCTCAAACATTTGCTGTAATATAGCCGTTTGAGAGCTAACTGTAAAGAAGAGTATAAAGCAAGCTTTTCTATAGAGGAAAATGTTGGTAGCTCGGGTAGCGTAGATGACTGTTGGCTTGTTCTCTGAGCTAAGCAATTTGATTGCAAGCGTTTCATCACCAAACCAGGCTACATCATCAGTGCTTTATTGTGGGGCGTAGTGGTGCGTAGCGGTAAGTTTGTGGTTGGCACAACCACGTTTGCAATCAAATTGCTCAGCTCAGCGAACAAGCTAACGATCATGACACAAGCTGTTGAAACCCTTTTTGTGTATTTTACAGCAATTTTTACTTGTTACGTATTGCACAAAGGCGGTTCATTGTGCTTGTAAGGATTATGGTTGTTTTCACTTGAAACATATTTTATCACACGCACTATTTGTTCCAAACACTTAAGAAAAAACGCTGTCAAAAACGGGTACGTTTGCATGACTGGCCTTCAAAGCAATGAACATCACAAATAGAAATCCTGGTGCGAATTAAGCTTAAGAGCAGTCTCTCGACACACATTTGTTTGCGCGATATTTATAATCTATTCACGTTACTTGGTCATCTGACGCGCACTTATATTATTTAACGCAAAAATAGCACGTGAGTCTGTCATATTTGCTAATGTTGTGGTTTTCTATGGAACATCACACAATTTGTCAGTGATAATTCAAGCAGAACTAATGTTAACACAGACATATCGCAGTGCTTAAAATGTTTTTACTAATGGTCTTAATAATGACATCGTATTTTCTATCAACTCTTTTTTATCAACGAAAGTGGAAGACTGCTTAACAAAAGGTAACTGCTAATTTCCTAGGTTCCACATACATGAGTACATTTTTTTCTGCATAAAGATGACGACATGCTTCTACTTGTGAGCGGTATACATTTGACACCTAATACGGAAAAAGAATTCAAACTCCCCTGCGTTGAGCAGTCTATTTGCGCCAAAGCAAATTATCAAAATGTGTGTATGGGAACAATTTGTACAGTAAAGCGGAAGCATAAACTCAGCTTGGATAAACCAAGGTAGTAATTGTTGTGAAGCCCATTTAGGCCTGAATTGATGTGTCTTTCGAGAAATTCTTTGCTCATTTCAATCCATTTGGATCAAATAAGATATCTTCCGTGGTCTGTTTAATCGAGTAAACATAGTAGGCTCAAATTGGTATTTCCTAGTACTGTTTGGTTTTTGTGGCTTTTTAACTTCAGTCATCTTGAACTTCAGATAAATAATATCGTAAAATAATTTTTTTTAATTCCACTCACACAAACAAGCATGTGGGTTTGAAAACTCGTGAACTGCGCATATTTTCAGGTTTCCGGAGCAGCCAAGTCCTTCCAGTTTCCATTTTTGGAAGTAAAATAAACTAGAAGTGTCCTCAAACCGAAAACCCTACAATTACGCTAGATTTCAGTTTCTTTGCTGTTGTCTAAGGGGCGAAATAGTGTCAAACAGATAACCCCTATATTTAAGCGTACTTTCATAGCCCCTCAAAGTACTGTTCAAATTTTCTAGAGTCTGCAATTAGTTTAACGCAGCCTTGACTGCGGAATGACTAAATTAATCTTTGTCTGTAACTGATGCATTTAATAACTGACACAACATTTTATTGTAGGCTTCATGCATCCGTAGCGGACTCTGGAGAAATGGTGTATCTGTCTTTTACTTTGACACAACTTATCAAGCAAGCTAGCAACAGAATGCTACAAATATGTTTTTTAAAAAGTTGCCTTCAAAGCGTTTTGTGCCTAAAAGCACATCGGCTCATTCTTATGCATCATACTTAATTTCATTTCTCAAATTTTTGTGAATTGAATCTATATTCTTCTTAGACAGCAGCTCACAACTTGCGCCCTTTCAAAAGTGACAGAGAATATCACCGCGAATAGTAGCGAATGGTTTGCAGTCAAGCTGTCCAAACAGCGAACAAACCGGCCACCAGTTTTACAGAATAACTATTTCGTTATTAAATGATCAATATACATCATATAGAACAGGACTTTGTTTAGAATAGTTTGAAATTTTATTAGCACGATTAAGCAAATTAACAATTGCCATTAACCATCAGTACTAATTTTTGTCATTTCATCTGAATCTGAAAACAGTATCACGTAAGCCAGATCACATCATAACGATTTGACTGATTTCATATCTTGACTCGACGTATAGGTCAGCTGTACGGATGAAGTAGTTGCAACATTTGTTGTGATAAATCAAGAAAGTTTTCAGTTAATTCGACGTTTTATAACAAAACCGTTGTATTTTGCATCAAACAAATAGCTGCTTTACAGATCTGCATGTGTTTTGCGTCCCAACTACAGTTAGAACGAGGGAACTTTCATCATTCTCAGATTTCAATATCGTTCAGTTTTCATGCCGCTGACTGTGCTTCTGTATACTACACATACTGTTTCCGTATTAAATTGTACAAGCTCAGAGAGCAATCTATTAGACATTCCCGTTTATTAGTCGTAATATATTTGAAAAGTAGTCTTCCTTTTGTCCGCATGTTGTTTAAACAGAAGTGACCTTCTCAAAGCGTTAATTTTACTCTACTTCATAATATTTGTGCAAAAGCATCAGGCAAGTCTGATTATCGCGCTACAATTTTACGGCATTTTTCATATTGCAGAGGATCCTTAGTATAATAAGCGGTGTCTTTAGGCACACATGCACGCAAATACGCGAACTAATAACAGATGCCCTCTTTAGTCTATGCGCTGTTTAATTTAAGCTAGGGTGCGATTTGGCAGCTTCCAAGAGGAAACAACATCGACTATCATTTTATTTAGAATATCTTTTGTTTAGACATAGACTGATAATTTTTGTGCAATTTATCTGCCATTTTCAAGATGAAAGTTTACGAGACTTTATAATTTATTACTTGTTTATGCACCTTTTGGTGTACTTTGATACTTTTGACATCGGAACGAGAATACAGTCTTGATGAATTACGATAGGCATTCGTGGTTCTGTGGGCGCCATATTTTCGCGCACATGGTATAACTATTTTTGTTTTATATGCATAACCTTGACGTCGTTCTTTAAAAGTTAGGATAACTTAGAGCAGTTTTTAACCTTCAGGACTTGTAAACACTTCGTAGAACGCACTCACAATCTCCCACAATCTCCTCAAGAGCCTCATATGCAATTCAATTTTACTGGAGCCTATTGCAAGGTTTTAAGACTTTACATTTAAGACGGAATCTTCCACAGATTAAAACCCTCAAATGTATTTGGTCCCAAAAATTAAAATAAGATGCAGGTAAAATAATTTTCATCGTATACGGCTGATTTGAATAAATTGTAGTCATTGAATTTCAAAACGCCGTCCTGTGGCTTGAGTCAATATTCAGCCAACTTGCCATGGGTCACAAATGGGCTACTTCCAGGTTCTTGGAGAATTGAGTTGTACTGCGTTTACCGAGGAATACATGCAACAATATATTAGTTCGTATGGAAAACTGTCTTTAGGCAAACTGGTCAAGGGTTTTCAAAGAAAGCAGCGCAGGTTTACGCAGATAGATGACAAGAGTTATGATGCTATTGGTAATTAAATAAATTATACTTGCGGCCACATTGCGAGAGCACTCAAGTTTTGTCTATCACAAATACATTTGTGTAAGTAATGAAAATCGGTTTTTGTGAGAAATTCAACGTGCTCAAGGCCACAATATAATCAAATGAAAACGATAAATGGCGTATATTTTGAGAAAAGACTCTCTGCATTTTACACTTATTGGTTATTAACACTTACATTTTTATCTACCATTGACGTAACTCTTTAAACTCTTTAATTTAGTTAGCAGCAATAAAACTGAGTGGCTTAAAGAAAGCATGAGGTCTTCATAATCTTCCAATCTTCAAAACCAAAGCAAGGGGCATCTGTATGCTCGCACCCACTAAACAATACTGTAGTTTTCCGCAGTATTGTAATCTTGTTTTTGATTCTGGATAAAAATGAAAAGGATTTCAAAATGTTTTGCTAAAGCCGTGCAGGCCTTGATGAGTTTTATATGTTGTCATTACTCTGTATGAAGTAGCTTCTCAAGAAACGTTTTACTTTCAATTTTTGCTGTCTATTTCCTCCGAAATGCCTAGAGAGTTTACCGACTTTACGTAATTCTGAGTTTTTATATAATTTGGTTTATCCACAACACCACGCGTGAACTGAAATAGGATGTAGGTTTATTTTCTTAGTCAAAATTGGTCAGAAAGTTTAAAATGTTTCCACCCGGCAGTAAAATATGCACATTAATTTCTTTTAACCTTTGTGGGCTAAATTTGTTGTCAAAGCGTTGAGCAATTTGAATTGTAATTTTTCATATTCATACTTGAACTGGACAATTGAAATTGCGTTTAGGTCCACTCATAAGGTTTTAGGTGCACTCAGAACAATTCTACATATCGGCAGTTTCTTTCTTAAAAATAAGCTATTGACATTTCCTTTTTCATTAAATTTCATTTGTAAACAAAAGCAATAGGTTTGTTGTTTGATTTTTATGTATCAAATATTTCTACTGCTGGCCTCCATCATTATCCATATTGGCTTCGTTTCAAAGTGTCCAAATTTTAATGTATTAGAAAAATTAACTGACTCATGCAAAGCGTATAGGACAACAAATTGCCTCTGATGACAAGATACTGTATTAAATTTATTATTATTATTATTATCAAGTATTACCTGAAAAAGTATAATTTATTTAAGTTTGAAAGTAGTTCACTCAACCAACGATAAACTGCTCTAAATATCAGTTAAATGAAAACTGATGTTTAGCACTTTGGTATAATTCAACTTTAAAACGAATTTTGCGCATTCTTGAGTTTGTAGCACCACTGCAGTTGTAATTCTTTGGCAATGATTATCCTTGGTGGTAACAATCTTATGTAAAACGAGTGTAAGCACGTAAAGAACTGGTCTTGTTACTCACAATGGCCTCCAAAATATGAAAATATTTATAAATGTTTTGCACCACCGAGAGTGTGTTCCGCCAAATAATATGGCATATGCTGTTTATTTGCTCGTCCCAAAACTGAAAAACAGAAGTTCCACAGATTGTAGAGCGTGAGTTCTAAAAGTGTACGCCATTTAATTCTGTCTGTATTTGCTATTTTTAGCCACTTTTGGGATTTAAGGTAAAAATCATATTTTATGCAGCTCGCAATATTCATAAGGATGATGAATGCTTTAATTTTTATTTTTGTTAAAAATTTTTTACGCACTGTTGTCGTACATTTAGTATCTTTACCATAAGTTTTCAAAAGACAGACAGTATGTATATGTCCGACGGACAAGAATAGGTAAAATTTTGTTGCTGGTCGACTACTCATTTTCGTTTCTTAACCAATATCTGATTCTGCCCGATCACAGCATGTACGTTGAGTATAGCTAATATAACCCACAATGTGCTATTTTTATTCTTACAAAATCAAACTTGTACATATTTTTGGCGGTCCAGTTTCAAAAATCATAATATAACAAAATGTGTCAAACGTTATCTACGTTTTGGCGGATCGATTCATCGGCCTCATTGAATTTTTATCGTACTCAAGTAAAAACTTGTCTCGTGACCGGTAAGTAAGGTTCCCTAATCAATGGCAAGCAAAATTGCCTTAGTTCCATGCACTCATCAAACCCACGTCTTTTGATCATTTTAAGCTGAAAGGTGCAGAAGCCGCATAATTCGTTTGGTATAAATAAACTTTTTCAGACGGAGGCATATGTCTGGCTTCATAGAAAATCTTTGGCTTAAATGGGTTTGGCAAATTGGAAACAGTGTATAGTGTAAAAAAGTAAGGCACTATTCGCCTTTCCGTCAGCAGTACTTTTTAATAGTGGCCTGCTGTGCGCGCATTCAAACGGCTTATTTACTAGCAGGTTAATAATCAAAGCACTTGTTTGGATGGATAGCAAAGGTGATGAATCTACCGGCGACTTTTATTATCATATAATGCGTCAGCGACAATAAAATTAAATTTTCAATATTTTAGTTTGTTGGATGGCAACAAAATGTGTCCAAGAGTGATGAATTAGGCAAGTTAACAAACCACAAACAAACCTGGTTTTACTGAAAATGTCTGCTTTGCAGTACCGCGTACTTTCTTCAACCTCCATGTACAACTACAGCACGTAAGTGTATTCCGATTTAAGGGTTCATCTACCTACCATTTGTTCTATTTTGCCGGCCAGTAGCCATGACGTTTATCATGACTACAACGGTATACAATGAAACGTTGTTACCATGTGATGAGCCTTTAAAATGAACTGATTGTCATTTATATTCTTATGTGGCAAACGTTTATTCAAACGTTTATTCAAACTTTAGTGGACACCCTGGTTACTAGTGGTAAGTTCTAATGTGCAGGTATTGAAACAAACACAGAACGGTCATCCACAGTTGTGCGCGTGAGATACTTGCGGTTATTTACCAACCAAAATATGGCTAGTTTAAATGTCACGAAAGCAGCAGTAAAGTTGCCCGTTATGGACTTTCCCATGCGCTGAGTATTCCATAAAAAGACCCACAAAAGAGGACATTTTAAAAGCGTATTAACTGTGTGTGTCGTCGTCGGTTGCAGATAGAGTCTACAAATTATTCAAAGGGAGGCTCTTTTTGGTTAATGACAACAGAACCTACAGACAAGCAGCACAAACAGATACAAACAGAATAAGGTTAACGGCATGTTTTTTTCGTATTTCGAAGCATAGCAAAAACAGATATCTTGGAAATTCACTCGTACTCCTCCAAATCAGGCCATGGGAAATTCGCTTGTCTATCGTTTCAAATAGATAATTAGTCTAGTATAGCAAAGCACAACAGCTAAAATTGTAACCACCAGGTAGAATTTCAAGCATTATAACAAGTAATAGACTCATAACCTTTCAATGCTGGCATAAATAATAGTTGTACCGAATGCACACCTCCGTCTTTACAGATTTAATTGAACGTGTTTTGTTCCTTACCAACTTGTTCAAAAGACGTCTCTATGTTTGCTTGCAACTTGAAGAGCCACGAGGATTTTTAAGGCGTTTTGCACGGAGTCATTACAACTTACTTTCTAGAACATATTTCACAAACCGGAGAAACAAATCTATAAATGAAAACTCACTTTCAATTCGGGTACGCAGATAATTTCTGCACAACTTTACTTCAAGTAAAAGCATGCCTAAATCCACGCAAGTTCCTGGCTATTTTTATATTTTGGGTACTGTTTTCTGTAATACAATCTAAAAAATTTAAAATTTTGTTCGGCGCGCGTCAGGCAGCGTTGAAAACCGCTATTACGATGACCGCTTAAAATAAAAATGTGGATATTTTGTCTGTCACTGGGATCCTCAAATGATATCTCGCCTGCATAGGTCGCAGCTAATATATCCACAATTGCTTCGGGTGCCTAGAGAGTGGCCACCGCTAAATTTAGGTACAGTTGGATGTAATTTCCGTACCTAAGCATCTCTGCGCGCCAAACAGGTCGAAGGCGGAATAAATCATACGGATGTGCTTATTTTTCTTCTGGTTAATTTTTTTCAACTATTAGAACCGTCTGAAGAAGGTATGTATTGTGTGGATCACCGGTAACTGATTATTTTTAAGTTCGTTTAATGAATGTAAGTTTCGATCCATATTGCCAAAAACTTTAACGCAGCCTTGATAAAGCACAAACGTCTGTCGACTCCTATTGTATCTTGTACCGCTTGAGTGCTCCGCATGGGTGGAATTTGACGTTTTGACTGATCAAGCTAATGACTAATTCGCGAAGCCGGTAATTTCGATTTGGTTGGATGTGCTACAGAAATGAAGTATCTACACAAATGCGCACACGTTTGGTTAGGATTTTACTGACATTGATATTTTGGACATTAAAGCCAACTAAGTTGCAGTTTCCGGGTGGAATGTGAAGGGTCACAGGCATTTGGCAATCCGGTTGTGCTTTTAAAGATTTTAGAACTAAATCAACATCATGGCGCATATTCATTTAAATCAGGTGTCTGCCAACTGAAAATGTTCCCGGCGACAACGGGTCCTCACTGAGTTCCATACAGGAAGGACGTGTTTGCAATAAGTTTGGTACTAGCTGTCCACATGTGTATTCGATTCTTTCGGGCAGGTGCTTCAACGCCTTGTAATCGTTGGATGCTTATGCCAGGATTTTTAATAAGACCACCAAAACCGGGAATTTCATTGCTTTATTGCAAACGTTTTAAATTAAATGGTTTTAGTATGCAGACTAACATTTTTGTCAGTAGTACACCATCCTAAAAAGCTTTTCAAATGGTTCGCGATGGATACGAATCATATATACGGGGAACACTTTAACTTTTGAAGACCGGAGTAAAACTGATTAGTTGATAATGCCTAACTGGTTCCTACTAGATGAGCACATCTACTGTTAGACCTACACCAAAGTATCTGGCAATAGGACTATTAACCGTTATCCTATAACAGATAATGTCTTTTCACAGCTCCATGGTGTTTGCTAACTGTTTGAGTTGTCCCGCAGCATTAGTGCCGCACTGATTACGAGTCTTTCGAGTGCGTTTGACGTAGGTATAAACTCATGAATCCACTTTTATTAAGAAATTTAGGCATGCAGTGATTTTTTTAAATGTCCGGGATAGCTGAAGCGTTTGCAGATTTTGCACCCATTTGCTGTCAAAAAAAGAGCTTAGATGTCTTGCTCCAGACCTTCTGAACTGCTCCAATGCACAGGGGAAATCGCAAAATTGAATTATAAAAAGGAAGGTATACGTCGTGGTAACGGCCATAAAATTAGGTTAACTCGCCATACAAACGCGCCCTCTTTACTATTAAGCTTCCGCATCCAACTATCCACTGATGACGTGCGGAGATATTGAATATTAACTAGAACGCTGTGATGTTCCTCAGCACTGCTTGCGCAACGCAGTCGCATAATGATTCCATGAAGTTTCTACATAAGAAAGGAAAGGCTTATTGTCTTCCTGCCGTATAGTGATGTCGATTTATTTAAATACGTGCTTCCATTTGAAGAAAAATGGATGATTTTGATGGTCGGGAAACAGCTGTATCAAGACATTGTGCATGCGAATATTTGAGCGATCCCCCAGCATTCTTCCCCGACAGAGGCTCTTGCTTCTGTGAAAATATAAAACCCGCCGTTCTGTGTAATGGGTAATTTTGTATGCATAGCACGTGGTCTATCCACTTTGAATTGCACTGCTGAACGCCTGTCCCAAGTTAACCGGCGTCTTCTTTACCAGACTGATTGCTAATTATACGGTTATAAATCGACTTAAAACATTTAGGTGTTGCGTTCAGAGTTAAGGTGAAGCCTCACAGATGCCATTCATAAAGCATACTCATCCCTGGTATTTGCACCCAGAAATTCTCTGTGTGGTCATCTGGTCTACATGTACATAATCAATCTAGAAAGTAGATCATGACGCACGTATGTCTTTTATCTTGCAGCCTATAATGATGTTCCACCTATAGGTTGAAATTTGCAGTGTCAGTTTTGACAGAGATTTCTTCAATGTGTTAGACTGGAGTTTACCAAATTTGTTCCGGGGAGAAACGTTTCAGTCTTAAGGGAAAATGGTGTTTATAGTTTAAAGTGTATGCCCAAATCAATGGAGTTCCTAAGATTCCATGAGCTGGATCTTATCTGCTAGTGCTTATGTGAACAAATAGGAGGACTGAAGTAACAATATTACGCTTATTCATTTCGATTTCTACTGTGGCGTTCTAAACTCACTGTGTTTCTAATCAGCGTGTTTTTTACACACATTCTTCGAAGCCAGCGACTGCAAATGAAAGGATGGATAAAGGCCGGGGAAACTTTTCGCAATTAGGCTGCAACGTAGGAAAGTTTTATTCGTATCAAAGGCTGATGCGTCTTGAAAAGGAGTGTCATTTTGGGCTACAAAAAACTGCCACGTTTTCTGAGACAAAGAATATCAAACATGAGTTTATTAAATTGACACAACGCGCATATTCTCTAGGGTGATTTTTGGAGATTATTCATACCGCATTTTCCAAATTTACGCACTCACTAATAGCATACCAAGTCAGATTACACTCAAAGCCTGTAGTTTTTTCTGCTCTACTGGATTGTTTTCTCACTTGGTGTCACGTCTTAGAAACTAGCCATATTTTGGCCAACAACGTGATGTCCGATTTTTCGATTTCTAACTCGTGATTTAACCAAAAAAATAAGGGGAGTCCGTCCTTAATGTAACAGGCTTGTACTGCTCCAGATATCCATGATTTTGAAGGGATAACATAGCAAGCTCTTACTGATCAGTGCAAATGTGGGTTGGACAGCTCACTATTCGTTATGGAAGTGGGGTCATTTTGCTTAATAAATGTGAGGTTTACTTCCCCAAACATTGCTGCGAATAATTTACTCTATATTGCGAAGCGCTCTACAATCAAGTAGATACATACAGCTCAGCCTTCCTCTCACGAACACATGACGAAAAGGCTGATGGAAAAGAGCGATCTCCCGCTCCAAGGTCACCAATTTTAGGATGCCTAAACAGCTGTTCTGCAATGCCAGAATAATGAGGGAGTGAAAGTTAATGTGAAAATATATAGATCAAATCCTTCATGTATTTTGATAAAGCCGTTAATAAGTACTCATAATGAAGGTTTCTTCGCAAAATCAAACTATTTTTACAAACTCTCGGTGTAAGATATGCATATAACTTGAAATTTGAATGCGAGGTTAGCAGTAAGGGTTTCAGTCAATTGTGTTATATCAAACCAACGCCGATTCTAAACAAATCTGTGAAGAATCACGTTGCAAGGAAACCAACATTATGGCAACTCCACACAAGAAAAACCTTGTGAGGTATTGATTACCACACTGTGTTCCTGCCAGAATAGTACGATCACGGTAGCTTATTGCTTTCGTGTGCAAACTCTTTGGCTACATGTAGAATGATGTCTGATTAAACACGCTTCGGTATACAAGACAAATATCCATAGGTACTCATGTCTCTTTACTGAGCCCTGGATATAGCAAAAAAAACATAAAAAGACGATCAGGATGCAAATATGAGCACAGGTTTTTGCACAACCTGCAAGCTGAATATCATCTACCACTGAGTAAACCATTAAGCTAATTTGCGCGACACGACATGGGTGACGAGACGTCGCTATATGTTTGCTTTTTCGCCACACGGAGCTAAGTACGTGGGGACCTCCTGTTACTAAGAATTGGGAGTAGTGCAGGTTTTGTTAAAAAATATGCTCGATAATCGTGGTCATCTTGCGGCGTGAAAATGCCTGAAAACCTCTGGATTGATTAAGTGAACTATCAAATGGGAACAGCTGTTGACCAATTAATCCTTATTTGATTAAGGACCTAGAGCATCAGAAGTTTGATGGTACGAGAGCACCAGTTAATGTTGGGTATATCAGCAGGGGAAGAATTAAGTCTGAAATGATCACAGACCCCTTTCCATATACATCCTATTGTGGGTTTGCATACATTGCAAGTAACCTTCTCCTAGTTGCTCGTAGTTTTGGCGACCCACCTGCTGTGTTTCACGTATTATCAGCATGGCAGCAGTACATATTTATGGTAAAGGACATTTGACGCCTCTGAAATCCACGGAGCTGATCAGATTTTTTCCTTTATTTTTGGCATCAAACCGGTGTACATTCACCTGGCAAAACGATCCCTTTTGCTGATTAGTGTCTATGTGCGCTGCGAAAAATTGCGCTAGTAGAAAATAGCTATTTAAGAAAATATACTTGCTGCGATCTATTGAAACCCGTCTTACAACCGATCACTGATTCTTGTGGTTGATGGGAGCTCTTTTAAAAAGCCCCGTCCAAAGTTGATTACTTATAATAATAGTGTCCACCCAAGTTTAACTCAATCGGATTTCTACTGACAGAAGTAACGAACCAAAACCATTCGGTCGAGTTTCCGACTTTGTTTGCTACTCGCTTAGCAATTTGGGTTTTGGATCAAGAACTCTGCAATCATCTCGTAGTGTAAGATCAAAAACAAACTAATTTACGGGAATGAGTTATTGGCAACCAATTTTGGGATGTAATTGCCTTTTTAGCTGTCAAACTTCCGAATTATTTTTTTGCTTATCCGATAATCACTTTTATTTTTCTCCATCAAAATTTGAAGAAAATGGTATGCTACGGCTACAGGTTTTTGAACGAAATTTGAACAAAAATATAAAACAAGCTGACACTTCTTCGGAAATTATGTTGATTTAAACCACCCTGGTTTTGCAATTAAGTAGACAGATGTAACGTGAAAACTTCTATCTAAAGTTGTATACGAGTCTCAACCTATCTAAGTTGCTCTGTAATTTTATAGAAAGATTCAAACTAAAAACATTCTACTTGAAAGAAGTATCCTGGTTGGAAATTTTGCGAGCTATCTTTACTAACGCATATATACACGATTTTCAAATTACAAGTAATACACACTGTTAGCTTTCATAGTTTGTAGGCAAGTGACAGTGAAAGGGCGACAAGTTCCCTCCATGTTAACGTGAATTTCGTTTGTCACGAATTTAACCGTTTTGGATAAATTTACTTTGGTTCACAGCATCTCTATCATAAAAGATGAATAGTGTCCAGTAATATCATGTCCGACTGTCATTAAAACGTCTAGCTCTGAAGGACTACACTCATCATACTGAACACCAGAGAGGTGACAATTCAATGACGTACTATGCTTCCTTATTTTCTTGGATGCAACTAGCTTACTGCTAATAAATTTTTTCCCTAACGAATGCTCAAGTAAACGCTTGTCTACCGAAGGGTAAGCGGCGGAATGTCAATTTTCTGAATTGAATAGTATAAAAGGGTATGTATTTATGCGATATGTTTGAATGTTAACAGGCCGGGACAAAATTTACTCTTCTACAAGAGCAACAAGAAATGCCTAATTTCTTGTTCATACTCCGATGTCTGCTACATTCAGTGCAGCTAGACGTACTTATATTCTGACATTCACGTTTAACTTTCAATAGAATAAGTATATTACTAATGTGCCAGTGACTTCATTTCTGGGCAACTGTGGCTCTTTCGTTAGGCACATCGGGTCATTATGTCAGTTTGAAATATGTCGTGTTAGTTCCACCGCGCTATATAACCCCAAAAATAGAAGATGAATATGTCGCTCTGTGTGCCTTGCTTTTGGAAAATACAAGTTACGGAAGTACCACTCGGACGTAAGTTTATACTAAATTCGAGTAGCATCAAAACAGGGTAAAGTCGTTAGTCCACCAAAATGTTAACTTCCATAAAATTTACGAGAGTGTGTCAAAAACATTATTCTGGTTAGGATAATCTAGCACTATATCGGTACCCGTTATAAGCACAAATCTACCGAGACAGTGAAAATCATTTAATATGTTAGTCTCTGACCAATTCTCGTACAGCAAAAAAACGACTTACTTACTCAGAAGACGGATTTTACTTAAATATACGTTTACCAGTAACGCGGATGGTACCGGTTGTCTTTTGGTGCCGAAAACTTGACGTCCTTCAATTGACTGGAAATTAGCAATTTTCTCGTTAATTTTTAATCAATGTTCTTCGATTTTCATGTTTTCTTTTAAGCTTTAATCTATGTTGGACGCACTGTATCTAACCACGATATTGGCGTCTAATTATTCAGCACGTTGAGCCTTTATGTGATGCCTACAGACGGTTGGAAATTTTGCTGTGTCAATAAAAGTACATAACACGTCGTGAGTTAAGAAACTAAAGGAGAAATTGTTTACAGGACCTTTGTAAGATGAAAACCTTTAAATCGCTGGATTAATTCTCTCCATGGAGACCCACATGAGTAGAGTATTGATGCGGTGCACTATGCCTTTTTTCTTTCGCGAACCCAATTTCGGTAAAGGTTTTAGGCGATGAGTTCTCTTTCAGAGTCCCGCAAAAACTTCACCGATTGAAAAGTCGGAGACATCTATGTCTTAAAATGCAACACAGCCACTTGGGCAATAAACTTTCTGTTGTGTAAGCCTTGACGGGTTAAATAGTTAAATGTTCTTTAAACAAATAGCTGAAAAACCGTATTTTACGAATTTGCCTGCAATCAGCGGACGCTTTTACTAGAAAAAGCTCTAAGACCAATCTTTCATACTTAACGAATTGGCACAGTGACATAGGAAATGTCTTTTCAATTAGGGTCGGCGATAAACCGCTTGTGGTATAACATCTCTTCGGTCATATATATATCATATATATACATATATCATATATATCAACATATCATATATATATGATATACATACACATATATGATATACGGTCATACATCATCTCCAGTCCCCAACTCTGATTTGGATGAATGATGCTGAATGATGCTGAGTTTCTGACTGCGCCTGGCATAAAACTGAATTTACATCAAATCTACACCAAACTTATTCTCCCAGTTCATTGTACATAATCTGTTGTATATAAGATCAACTGAACTGCACACCACCGATAGTTATCCCGGCGGGTGATGAGCACTACTATCGGTGTTACATAAATACCTCGGACGCAGCCTATGGTTGTCTGGTGCTGATAGGTACAATATATGCATCTTATCGTCTTATTTGCAAACACTAGTTAAAACCTGCATAGTGATGCGTAAGTTCAAAAATCATCTGAGTATTTTAGTATGGGGTAACAAGAATAAAAAACTTTTGGGAAAAAACTTGCAATGTTATACGAACAAGAAAAATATGTGAATTTGCCCCAAAAGTGGGATAATACTAGTGTTACTAACGCTGAGAGTCAGACTGCCTTAGTAGCTTTAATCCATTCAACACCTGTTACTTCGGAAAGCTTAACCTGTTTGCATGGACGCACTTTCTCACATGCTCCGGTTGCTTTGGAAAATGTCCAAATGGCGCATTAGCTCACAATGAGCGAATCCAGATTCGATGGTATCAGGACAATTAGAGTGATAAAAAATTATGGCAAACACGAGTAAACCTCGGATTTGTTTAAAGCGTAGTCCAAATAAACTTTTCTGTGGTTCTCTACGCTTCTAGAAATATTCTGGGCACATTTACAAGCTGCTTGAAAGATACAGTTGAATGTCTGTCCAAGTGCGGTTGAATCACTTAAACAGTAACAGGTGAACACATATTTGTGCCCCCAATCAATCTGCATGAAGCTTGAGAGAATGTATATTCCTCATAAGCATTGAACTACTGTACACTCGCTAACCGTTGATTTTTTATTTACCAGGCTTAAGTAAATTGCACACATTCGCTTTGCACGCCCAGACGCAGAAAGTAAGTTCACTTCAATAAACACAATCGTTTCACCCTAGCGTAATATGAAAATCTTAGTTTCACTTACATACCTGGATAACTTTGGTATAAATACATGCGGAATATCTGCTGAATGAATATATATTTTTCAAGTACAAGTACGAGTATACTCCAGTTTATATTTTGTTAGTTCAGAACGTAGTTTAAGGAATATAAGGTTACGAGCACTAACTAGCTAGCTAAAAATTCGAGGCAGCCTGGGTTGTGCTAGTAAGAAGGAACGGTATAATGAGAATTCTAAGCAAACATCAACAGCTTCGTGATTAATTAAGTATTTGTTGGCAAAATATGGACGTAAACATTTTACACTATTTTGATAACTGGATTCAGCACTTTGCCATGTTTATTCATGGTGGTTAACCATCTAATACCCCAGTAACTGTCCATTGAAATTCTCTAAACTACAGCCACTCTGCTCTGAACATATTAAACCTTTTACCTGGAGTTAACAGCTGGACACCGTGGAACCACTGTTTGTAATTTATAATTTCATAACAATACTTGACCCTTTATTTGAACGTCGCGCGTTTCTATTTTACGCGTAAATGGATTTTCTATTTTTTACAGTACAGTGAAAACTGTCCAAAATTAAGTTGCATACCTTACGGCGTATAAATTTCGACTGAAAAAAAAACTTAAAACATAATCAAGGTAGTCGTAAGTTTCATTAAATTTTGGACACATTTGCAATGTTCTTGCCCGGTGATATTCAGGAACATTTCTCAAGCTTTAAAAGTTTGCTCATTTTCTCCTAAACCATGAGATCCGCACAAGTGGTGTGAATTTCAGGTTTTTCTGGTGCCCAGCTATCCCACAACTGCCAACAATTACGTAACGCTATAGTTTTTTTTAATCTCAGTAAACAAAGACGGACAAAAAACACGTCATTACCAATCTGGTTAAACAAGATGTCATAATTAAACCTTGCTTTTTAATGCCCCAACAGCTGCTCATCAACAGCACACACGTTGCTTCTTCCCGATTCCTGGACATAACAATTCTCTACGCATTTGGAATGTCCACATCATTAAACCGCTGTCGGCAAATTTAGCCCTTACGACCACTTGCAAAATTTTGTCAAATTTAAATACTTTTACTACGAAAACGCCTGATCATCCGAGTATCACTGGGATTATCCACACACACAAGCATGGCCATATAATACAAGAGACAAATGTTTATCCACAAAGGTTATACTTATATTTTGGAAAGAACACTTTGTAATATGTAGCGCTTGATTTGATAAAAACAAAGAAAATTTGACCGAGCGTAAGTCATACCACAGGCCTAATATTTTGCAACGATTTCACTTGTACAGTCCGGCGTGAATTCCCACCTGTTGGACAACCAAACAATTTAATTTATTAAATTCCGTTTGTCAAATACGAATCTTTACGGCTTGCCAAAATTTAAATATTTAAAGCATGTATTATTGGCTTTGGAATATTCATTTGTTGTGCGTCGGAGATCCTTGCACTGCATTAAAGGGAAATATCTGGGATTGTAGATTTGAGATGTATATATGATGTACAAAAACTTCCTTTTATCAAACCAGGCTTTGCATAGGCAGGATTCAAAAGTGAAGAAACATAGACTGCGCTTATCTGATGAGAATCGGAAAACATCAAGCGAGTTGTGAGACTTTAGGCAGTTCTCATGAACCTTATTTACACCCTGCTACACAAATTATAATGTACTGCGTTATTCTGAATGTAAAACTTCGCGAGAGATTACTTCTTCCGTCCGTAGCATCCTTCCTCAAATAGAATGATCATCATACGCATCGCTCATTGAAATAAGTCAATTTGACAACTGATCATTTCTACCAGAATCTTCACAATTTCTATGCAGTTTACTTGACTAAGGATGGACTAATCTGATCTTGCAATTGGGCAGCTAAGTATTCATTTACCTTGTTGAATGGCAGCCAACTTCGGGGGAACGAATGATCAGGTTGAGCAAATTCTTTTAAGCTGGTCGCTTTTATCCCATTAAGGGAGCATTCCTCTATTATTCTGATGGCAATTTTAACTCGACGGCCTTACTAATTAGCTCTACTCACTCTGGAATTACAACATTCTTGGCACGTCTTTGCAGTGCTATTGTCCACCCAGCTGTATACACGGCATTGTGAGAAACGTCCACATATGGTTGAGTTTTTACACCATACATATACATGTAGCACGATACACCAAAAACCTTCATATGTATTGTTCGGGAAAATGTTCATTAAAAATGATTTTTTCTGAGAATCAAAAAATAGTACCTCAGGGCGTTAATATTTGTCCGTAAAATTTAATTCTGTCTAGGTTTGGAATGCCAATTTTTGCTCTAACAGTGATTACGGTGAATTAAACACGCTCCGTTTATTCAGCTACTTTGTGAACTGTCTCAGTTGTGCCTCACAGAGGAACCTTATAAGATCATTCAGTAATTGTGCTCAATACACCTTCATTTACTTTGCCGCTGCATGGAAAACATCAAAGTGAAAAACTGCCTGCAGACGGGTACGTTTTTGTATCAATCAATTGTTGTCAGGTGCCAAGTCGTCACGGTTTGCAAATGGGATGACGAGTACATTGATTAGCATTGTACGGGCACAAGATCCCTGCCGCAGTTGCTATCACAAGGTCCCTAAGCATAGGCAACACGTGTGGAATCCCCGCATTCATAGACAGATATGCAGCACGCTTAATATGCGCCTCTTGTTCCAGTTAATGAAGGAATTTTTACGTCTTCGGAATAAAATTCTGTTTCATACACAACAAAACAAAACACTTATTAGTGTATCTGGCTTCTTGGGGAAAACAAAATTCTGAGGTCCAGTAAATACACACTTACATGTTCACTGGTTTAAATATGCTCACCATCAACCTCATGTGTACACATGGGCAGAACGTAAGTTTATGTCGGCTGTCGTAAGATCCATATCCACATTACGGTGTGCCCTATGTTCTTTTCTGTTTTACGCGCATCATTTCAAATGAAATGAACGCTTGCTCAAACGTCGGTTTCATTTTTTCAGTAAGTCTTGATTTGCAAGGAAGTGAGTCCTGTTTTTGCCTTGGGCTACAAAAATAAACAGAAGCCAATATTGTAATGAACTTTGATTCAAACGCAGAGCCGGGTGATCTCAAAAACACAAAAAAAACATAGCTCCTAACCTCGGAAAAAGCAGACTGTAAAGTCTCATCAAATTGTAGCAGTTCAAGCCCTTTTCAAAAAATGTTAGCCCTTCAATCACTTGAAAGTTGAATGGATCCGACTTAATCGTTGGTTTTGTTAAGGTTTTGATTTTTTTTATTAAAAAAATGTGCCACAGAGGCACTCAAAGACAATACGGGACACCTACGCAGTACTTCTGAAACCATTGCCCAAAAGTGGTAACTTGTGGCGGGCACATACAGCCGAAGTCCGCACTATATGAATGCAAACTTCGAATAGTCCTGATTCAAGCATTTTGTGGTTGTCAATAAATTAGCTTGGGCTTACGTTCTGCCCAACTTTACAACATTTACAACAGTTTTTTAAAACGTGACTAGCTCCGACAACCATACTGGGTGCGAGCATACTCAAATCAATAATATTTATTTCTGTCCAACGCACACGCTTACTATCCAACTTAGATCGGTTTTTGTATACTGTTTTCATTTGAAAATTCCAAGAGGGTGAATGTCTGAAAGCAGGTGGGTTCCAGGTCAAAAAATGGTGTCACGTGATTTCTAATTAGCAGATATATTTGAAGACATCATGTTTATTCCGAGGTAGTATAAACAACATATGTGGTGGCGTCAGATGTACAAGCGTTTTCTGGTGTTGTTCCAGTTTATGGGAACTTCACATGCTTTGTTGACAAGAAAAGAAATATTCATTCACGTATCCACATTACTTGCGCTTTTAAATTTCACCACCTTCCCCAAAAGGAATTTCATAAATGTTTCGACCAACATTTTTCTACCAATTTTTCAAATAATTTGGACAGTAAAACTACTGCAAGGAACCCCCAGGTTTAGAGTTTAAGTGCTGCTTTTTGATGTAGAATTTTCTCTTTGATGAATACCCATGTTTTGTCCATGTTAGGTTGGTTGACTATATATTTTGTTCACTGTTTTACGCAAACAGCGAGTGAGTTTTACTTCATACATGACTTTTTGCAAATTAGAAAGGAAGTACAAATTGTGTATGAAGCAAAGGCCGATGGTAACATAATTTATGGTATTATTGCTTCCAAATGCTCGCTCAAGTCAAAGACTTGCCCACTGAAGGTCAGTATTGTATATCCAGATGAGTTTCTTATAATTTGAGCAGGTGAAAATTTGAAGAACGTTCCCAAACAACATGCATGGCTAGTATTGAATAACGCGCTTCTGAAAGGGTATGAGCCAATTTAACTCCGACATCTTGATCGTAGCTTTTATTTTTCATGTTCTGTTGCCGGGACTGACTGTGCTGCAAGAAGTAGCAGAGCGTTTATGGTGTAACTTCAAATAAAAACCACGTTTATTTCTTTTTTAATGGAACAGTTCGCTTTTATGCTAAACATTGGCTAAAAACAGTGATCGCTATTAGAATGTTTCATCCTGCGTTCAAATTAACGGGCCAACATCACTTGTTGCGACCACGAAAGCCTCAATCAAATGCACATGCTTGAAGTGCACAAGATAACGCTGCAATGACCTGTACTACTCATCAAGTTTTGTACTTTAACAAGGTAGCAGTTGATCTCATCATCACCGGTGCTATTGAATATATCACATTTATTCCTACAAAAGCAACGTTTGCACAAAAATGTACCGGCGGTTGCAAAGATACATGACAAAGAAATATTTCGAGTACCCAAACAGTGGAAGAAAGCAATCTTAACTGCTTCGAGAGGAATGATAATCTTGCTAAACGCGCGACTGTTTTAGCTTTCATTAAACCATGTGTGAGAGGCCACCGGCCACCGGCGAGTGAAGAGCACATTCATCCGTTTGGATGCAAGCTGCTTATTAGCACTTTAGTCAAGTAGTCAACTCCGAAAGCATGTAGCACTGGTCACTTTTTTGATCCGGCAAACCAAGTTATGTTGTGCCATTTTGATGTTTCCTAATGATGATAAAGCGTCTTCTCAGAGTAAATTTATAGATTGGAACCTCGACCCACATCCTTTTGATTCTATGAAGCACCATATTGACGTCGGTCAATTTAATTCAGCTCACTTTGACTCCATTGTAATGGTTCGTCTACTCTTAGCATTGACAGCAAGGGGAAATTTCACAAACACTGTTTTAGCAACAGCAAGGCAGTGAAATAAAGAGGATTTTAGCATTTTCACATTATAGCGAGGCTCACCTTGATTACAAAGGCATCATATTACGTCCAACTATTTTTGTAATGGACACATTATGGTCTTGGAACCTTAAAAATTTGACTTTAAATCTTGCCGTCTGTAAGAGAAATACGTAGAATGGAGGATTTTCTTTAAACTCTTTGGCACAGTAAATTTAAGGAACGGTAGCATTCGCTTTCTTATGGAAGAGCAGTTTGGGTGTGTCAGTTTTATGACGGCATAAAAAATAAGAACGATTGATCCAATCTGGCTTAAAGCATCATTTGTTCCGATTTGATTTGAGACACTTATCTAACAAGAAAAAGTAAAAACAAGACGTGCTTCAACTTCATGCATTACTGCGCGCTTATTTTATTTTTTGTAACTGTTATTTCTTTGAGACTGAATTACATGTGTAACCTTGTTTGAACCTTGAAAATATAAACAAATTCTTTAGCTGTCTCCCATGCGAACAAAATGATGACATCGGGTGACTGGGGAGCATTGTAAGAGCTTACTCAAAATCAATAGGTAACCAAGGTTTCATGCAGTGAATTCAAGGAATGGTACGGCTGGCTTCAGTTCGCAGTCGCAGACCGCCACTGTGTTGGTAGTGCACCCAATTTCAATTTGGTTTTCGTGCCAGAACAAATATGGCTGTGTGCTTTCATAAAACGTAATGTTTAAGAATCTCAGCTACCAGTGACGGAAAGAAAGCCTTCGCCGCGGAGTTATTGATTAGAAAATGCAAACTGGACAGTTACAGACTATTGGACAAGAAAGCAAAGCTCTCAGATGCATCTTGTTTACAGAAACTGAAAGCGGCTTCCCGAACTTTTCTGGATATTCGTTGACTATTGCTCAAATCCGAGCAAATGCTACAAGGCGACTCCACAAATTCCGTAATAGATCCCACGTTTCAAGAGACGCAAAGCGGATCTACGAGAAAACATCATACTCACGTGCCTCCCCCATCAGTAGTATCGCCGTTACACCAGGTTTGTATAGGGCTTGCCGGATATGCCACGGATATCCCATTAGGCATTATTAATGATGGTGAACTAACAGTCTCAGAGAGCGGAAGCTGTGGCCACCAAAGGCTACAGGTTTATTGCAAAAAATCCGCAGTGAAAAAAATAAACGAAGCACTTTTAGATTTCGCCAAAAGCACATCTCTACATTATTTATGTCTGCGTTTATCGGCCAGCCACGCAGTCTGCATATAACCGATCCGATTCAATCCGTTCATTGAGCAGGAATTTATCCTTGGATATATATGTGCTTTTTGAGTATCTTTTCTGTAAAAGCGAAGGAACCATTTTGTGGGTTCTTACTCGAACGTAATCAGCTCTTCCTTGCATATTTTTACGGATTTCGTTGCAAAACAAGGACAGTACGGCACAACAGGAGCCACTTCCACAGCTGTTTCATTCACGGTCTTTTGCTAATTACTCTTCTAGCAGGATAATGAGAAAACAAGCAGGCAAAGTGACCGGATGGATCAACCTAAGAATTTAGCTTCACGTTGAGCAGAGTACAGTTGTTGTAATTCTTCTCAGCGGAGAAATACTTCTAGTTTAGTTGAGCAATTTTCTTACTGAAGTTATTTCAACAGTCGTAACCCGCACTTCTTCTCATCGTGATAGCTGCAACTGGATCAAGTGAAACAACAAATGGTGGTAAGCGGGGGTGTGGGNTAGCTGCAACTGGATCAAGTGAAACAACAAATGGTGGTAAGCGGGGTTGTAGGGAAAGTAAAATTGAGTGTTAGAAAATCTTTTATAGATATCGAACAAATGTTTCTGTCGAACAAAATGACTTTTCGGTTACTTAATTTTGCATTTGTCCGAATGTACAGTGCTGCTGGAAATTCACTGCTTGCTTGCGCTGGCCCGGTGTTACTGATTTGTGGAGGAGCCATGGTGCCGATAAACTTGGTTTTTGAGTGTCCGGCTAACACCACCTGTCGATTGATTTCCTGAGGTGGAGGACTAATTATTCTTTTTTTGACAAATATGATTTGATTCCATTTTTTACTTTTGCCAACCGCTCAGTCTGATAATATTTTAAAACTTCCTTAAAGCAACTAAGAATTGCGCGAGACAAATAAATCACTAAATTATATTCAAGAAATTTTGTCCCAAAAAAGCCAGCAAATTTAATGATGCCCACCTCTTGAATGAGACTTATTTTTCCAACTAGCTAATTTTACGTTTATTGCATGTTTTCCTTCGTGAACTTTGGCTGTCAGTGTGGAGTTTAGTTAGTCCCACCCAACCCACCTAACCTTGCCCTGACGATTTCATCTTGATCACTGATTGAAAGTTTGCAGTACAGCTGCCAGTCTTTGCAAGCAAACCATCAGTTATGCGGCGCGCTCAAAGACATCCTTTAACTCTTCAGCCACCTCTGGGGATGGTGAAATATCCCTTCTGAGCCCATTGCTTTCCTGTGATATAGCGTGGACAGAATTGTTGGTGTGTGGAGTCCAAAACAATTATCTACAAGATTTTTTATTTTTCTTAGTGTTGATGCAAAGTTAAAATGCATATTTTCAAAACTGGGGCTCTGCACAAGCCCCTCCAAATATCTTACTTCAAGTAACTTTGTGTAGTTGATTATTAGGCTCAGAGAATGCATGAATTTTTTAATTCTGCTACATATTTCGATCTCCAACATCTACTTGATGTGACTAACTTTCTCTAACGCAGCTGTTCAACAGACTGCAACAGTGTTTTCCATGTTATTAACCACGTGAGCTGCAAGGATGTTGAAGATAGAACATAACCACTTTTGAACTTTTGGAAGAGATTGTTTGGCTCTTTCGCGTATGAAGGTCTACACCAACAAGTGTAACACCTGAGATGTTCTCAAATGACACCTGAAAAGTACAGAGAGAGTGCCCGGAAAATTGTACTATAGAATCCTAATATTCAGCAAGAAACAACCTTAACGTTTGCCAGATGGTTAATGCCGGTTTAAACCATAGATCATCGTTTTCTGGACTGCGAAAACGGCGATTTTCCTGAGCTTCAAGGCAACCACGTCGTTAAAACGATTCCATCGACTGTTGGTAAGGATAATAATGTCTCAGTCGGGATTTGAACCGCTGCGCATGAAACGGTCATCCTGTATTTCTTCTATCATGCCACGGCGCTTGCTGCTGACTGGCTGAATAAGTTTGACAATAATCGTATGAAAGGTTGGGACCTGACGAAAGCTCCTCAAATAAGCTTATCTGATCGATTGTTTTGAAGTAGTAACACGTTGGTCGGCCTTCTACACTATTGCTTTGAGGAGGCAAAGTAATCCCAGTTACTGTTTTCAACAGTATAATTCTCCAATTGTTTATGCACCTGAGCAAGGCCATATCCAAAGGGCAGGTGCTGTAGAAAAGAGGGCTTAGGCTGATGGTCCCGGCGGTATCGAAGACAACGTGCACCCAACCAGGAATGCACTATTTGGTGTTTTGGAGTCTGACTAGTGCAGAGCTGATCCGGAGGCGCCAAAAATCAATTTGACAGTGCCTGTGAGGGATCTGCAACTGTCAGCTTCCCATCTGCTGCCTCTGCCTAGTCACATCGCCAGACGTGCACAACAACGATGGTTTGGCGACACTTAAGGAGTCCGCTTTTGGTAGAAATTTCAACGGAAAATAGATCGATGAGGGAAAGGCAACCTAAAGTAAACCAGGCAACGACAAGACCGTCGGAATGTTTTGAGGATCTCTCTTAAGTTAGCAGTAGTAGCAGCGACGAATAAAGTGACGACTTCCAACTAACACGGAAATCAAACTCAAGATGCAGTGATTAAGGAAGAATCTGCCAGTGCAGGTGACAAAAGTAAACATCACGACAATCATGACGATGATGATAAGAAAGATTATAGTGTTGGATCAAATGAGGGGACGGAGGATGCAAGCGATAACGAGGTACTAGTGAAAGGAAGAAGGCCTTTGCTGTGGAGTTATTTATTAGAAAATCCCAACTGGACAGTTACAGACTATTGGACAGGGAAGTAAAACTCTCATTTGCATCATGTTTACAAAAACAGAATAGCCATCTTCTACTAGAACACGTCTTCCTAAACTTTCCTGGATATTCATTGACTGTTGGTCAATTGCAAGCAAATGCTACAAAGCGACTCCACAAATTCCGCATTAGATTTTTATCTTTTCAATAGACGCAAAACGGATTAACGAGAAAATATATTGCTCGCATGCCCCCCAATCAGTAGTGTCACCGTTACGTTGATAGAAGAGCCTCAAAAAAGGCTAGACAACTCCCTTTAAAAACTAGCTTCAAGTCCATATTACAAAATGTCGTGGCTCCTCTCGGGATTGGGAACTAAGCTTTGATGGCATTCCTACTAGCCTGTAGAGTTGGACCATCCCACGCTTTTGCGACCACCGGTGTGGATTATGTTGGATCTTTTTTGTAAGCGACAAAGAACAGTTGGGGAAACTATATGGCTTCATGAAGACTCACGCTTTTCATATCAAGGTGGTTCATCTCTTATCGATTCAGTTTCTTTGGGCACCTCATTTTGTCAAACGCCTTGGTTCACCCAAACAAATGTATAGTGATCTAGGAAGTAAATTTGTTTAAGCCGAGCTGGACTTTCGGGAAGTTCCGAAATCGCTAAATTGCGATTCCGTTAACAATAGGTATTGCGTTGCATCTATTGCGCCCTACAACAGTCACTGCGGGGAATGGAAGAGCCAGTTATGATCCATTGGCCGAGTGCTGAGCAAATGTTGACTGGTAATTTTTGATCTACTTTCATCACTAACATGAACCAAGTGATTACTGTAGTGTACTTCTAAAATATACGTAATGAACAAGTGTGGCCTCACCGAACTGCATCCTTCAAAATATGATTAACACTCCCCAGAGGACGGAACATAAACAAGAGTCGTTATCCATACAATTTTTCGAGAAATAACTAGAAGCCTTTTAAGATGTTTACGCCCACCATTGAACTACGTATTTCGAGTCTACCCCATCGTTTCTTGTGAATAAGGACTTCTTGAACTCCAAAGATCTTGGTTTTACTTTTGCGACGCAACCGCTTTTTAGGACAACGCAATGAAACCCACTTTGTTTTCTTGCTGCACCAAAAGTACTCACTTTCTAATGATGTTTATGTGACTTTCAGCTGTGAACGTTCAAGCAATCTTTAGCGGATGGATCGCTGCTTTGGCCCTGTCATTCATGTTTATCAAGTAAGTCTCATTAACTTAGGTTGCTAATTAGCAACAAATGCTTGTCACTTGTGTATCTTAAGCAGCATGAGTTTTGTTCCTCAGAACTATTTTGGTTTTCCATCAATCGGAAAACCACATGAGTTCCAAGGTCAAGAGAACAAACTCGGGACCTGTTAACATTGTTTCCACAATAATCAGTTGTTAGGCTGAATGGCATTGCATATTACTGTTTGAATGAATGGATGAAGAATAAGCGCAACAAATTTATCAGACTCCGCATTCTGTTACTAGTAAAACAAAATTCAGGCAGAGAGCAAGCATGTTGCTGCGCAAATGCTTTAAAAATTCAAAGAACGCTCTCTGCTAAACCATAGTAACCGCCAAGTTGGTCTCCCAGTGGAAGACAAGAGTTCACGTACGCATCGATCTGGCGGAAAACAGCGCAAGAAATATTGAATGCACTTGAGTAGCGATCTCATGCAGTTTTCTTTAAGCAGATCCTATGTGTGGCTAGCGGTAAGCAGATTGTCATGTGACAATGTGTTGAAATATTGGTAGACCGAGTGAGTTTATTGATTGTTGATTAGGTAGCTGTTGATCTGTTCTCCGAGCTTGGTGAGTGACTTTCAGAGGTACCATTCAGTCAGTTTGATTTGGCGGCTATAAACCCCATATCATAGGCACACTGGTGCTGCAGTTTTGATCGCCGGAATTTGGAAAGGTGCGAGAAAAACGATCAAGCCTTGGGATTGATGGTATGCTCAATTTTTTCGGAAATCGGGTAGCTACGCATTGAAGGCGGTAACTTTACTGCACGAGCGCCACTGACTGCGCGATTGGTTCATTTCTGCCAGAGTCAGTAACCATTGGTGAGGTGAGGCCCTGAGTCCCCATCCACGGAGGCGGCCATTGCCTACCTGACTTAGTATACTGGATTGTTTTAAACTATGATTTGGAGGCTTGTGCAAAAAGGCTTCAAAGCCGCAGCTTATACTGAATGCTCTCACGGAAAAATTGTCCATCAGAAAATGAGCCCCTTCTTCATCGACTTTATATTCAGTTACTTTGAATATGAAAAGGCCAAAATGCTTCATTGCTTAGTTTCTTACAAAAGCATACCTTCGCGTCCAGTTGTAGGACATTCTGTACAAGGATATGACATAGGTTTAGAAGGTGCAGGTACTTCTAGTGAAATTAAAGACGATGCTCAACTAGTACTAACACATCTGGGAAAGCCCTCCTGAGGCATTCCACATGAAGTGCTCCCATATTACCGCCTTTTGCACATCCCGTTTAGTTGTGCGTAAGTGTGGCTTGCAATCTACTAATTTTGTGCGTTTCAGAACACTGGGCTGCCTGCGCATGCCGAGTTAAGCTCAGATATAAACACTGACTTTCACCCCAACATTTGCAAATTCACCCTAATAATTGTACACTTGCCATTTGAACTAACGCATAAACACTGCGTATTCATCTATTATATTTTGGCGCAAAATAGGTGTGTTTTGGGTCACTTATTCCCTCAGAATATTCTCTAATTTCTTGCAAATGGTACACAACTTTGTAAATTTAGCGTGATCATCTGTTTTTTAGGAGTAATGCAAGTATCAGTGTTGCTTTGATCAGCAGTTATTCTCCATCTACTCCCCCGAAAGTTCCTAATTTTTTCCGGGGCCATTCATAATTCTAAATCACCCCCCTCCTGTTAAAATGTACTTTATACTCTAATCAAGAAATCCACACCTACTGAACTATCGTGTTCAGTCGATTTTCTCATCCGACTAGTGTGTATTATAACGGACTGTGAAATCAGCAATCGTGACACGTTTTCTAAAAACATAAACACAACTAGACTGTCGAAATTGCGTCTTCTGCCTGACAAATTCTATTTAGGTACGTGCGCAAGTGTCATTCTTGGATCTTGAAGCCTCCTGTTGTACACAGACCAGGGTGCTATAGTCTCCAGCGTGAAAATGACCACGAATGATTACACCTCAAAGACGATAGTCTTGGCTTTACCACTTTAAACTTAAACCCTAATAACAAAACCTGTTTGAACGACGAGATATCAACTCGCAGTTTTGATTCACAATCGCCGAAACTGGTAGAGACTTGCATTAATCTGTGCTGTGTTCCTGAAGTGATGTAGCACATTCTTTTAAATCCTTAAGTGGCTGGAACTATCCGCTTAATCCTAGCTCTTTCAAGAAAGTCCTTGTGATTTCGTTGCGTAAGCATCATGAAATATGGGAGAAAGATGCTACTCATAAGGTTTTGAAAAGTTTGTAGAGAACCTTTACCGATCCCGTACCTAAGACTCGTTAAAAGATAGCACTGCCCGAGTATCCCTCAAACTTAGGTTATACTAAAACCGAAATTTGACACATTCACAATAAGTTGCTTTTGATGAAGGACAAATGTAAGTCCACCTGAGTGTTCATTCTTGATTGGATGTGCATGAGCGGCCTCTGCATACGAACGTGTAGAAGTACAAATGCAAAAGTAATACTGGTGTACCGATGAAGCATACGAGTATAATCTTGGCTGATATCCAAACTCCGCCAGAAAAACTCTGATGGAAGGCTGATGGTACGACCAAACTTATGGAACCGCTTTGCAATCTGCGCTCATTAAATAATTTTGCAGCAAAGGGCATGCCTTACTTCACATGCACCTGGGTTTCACCTCGGGTCATCCGAGGTTTAAGGAAGCCGCAAGCGTATGAGTAATCATTAAAGGGAAGAATAATACTTTTGAGTGGCAGCGCGCAGAATTTCTTAAGCTAATTGTACACTAACCCGGTGCGACTTATTAATTCAATCGCAGCACGAGTGTAGTGTACGTGCATGGTGAGCGCTGAGTGGTGACGTTTTGGCCAGCATAACCTACGCCGCTCGAGCGTACGTTAGTTTCAGCTGCCGGACTTGTTTCCCTGTGAAATTTAACATGAGTGAGTTTTGTTTTTCCTGTTATTTTGCTATAACGGTCCTTGAAGAAACGCAGTTCCATTTTTAAGCAAACTACTAATCCTTTTCTGCGTTCAAAAATTCGCCAATAATCTCAAGATTCCCTAGTGATTTGTTGTTGGCTGGATGTGAATCACACGTAGGTTTCCAGATCGTTGCCTGATTGTGACATCAGGATTCACGGATTCACGGAACTACGGACTCACGCATTGATACACAGGATCGAGGGTGTTGCCCAAGATTTCCGGGTCGGTTTTGTTCCTGCCGGCCAATGGCTATCGTTCACCAAAATCACACGAGTGAAAAA
>NW_008752051.1:237521-251646 GCF_000715545.1 Opisthorchis viverrini | reverse complement strand
GGGAGAGGTGCGTTCTAAACCATTAAACTTTATCATCGGATGCAAGCTTCTCGGTATTCCGCCAACAAATTCGGTACTTTCATTTACGACACCCATTCAGGCCCATGGATTAGCGTCAACTCTTCCTCAAAAATAAATTTTGCGGCTGACCTCCCTCCTAAAGTGGCACCGGTGGTCTTTGCCCGGTTTCAGAGTAACCCATACGCATAAAACCTGGCTCGCCATTAACCTCTACGGCCAATTCGTCCGCCCTATCATCACTGACGCTCTCCGTGACGCTGGCCATTGACCATTCATGGTTACCCACCGTGAGCAACGCCGGTCAGTTTAAGTCCGAATCAGCCGGCGTACTAATTGTAATAGATATGCCACTGCCTCATTTGTCTAGTTTTTTTTACTCAACATGCAGCATCCATGTCCCACGCACTTTACCTTTTCATCGGTTGTGTTTTTTCGCCACATCCAACTTGCAATGATCCGGTGATGCGTAGATTGCCCTCCATAATTTGGGAACTGATTTCATTATTGTCACTTACATGCCTTTCTGTAAATTTATTCTATTTGCGTGGCGTTCCATTTTGGATGCGAAGTCCAAATCCGGTTGCAATATTCCAGGTAGAGCAAGCGATGGGATAGCATATCGGTGTCCACAGGGCAGGGTGCGTATCAGCCACCGGTAGCTTCATGGTGGAAGTGGTCTTTTGAGCTTTCTGAGCGGCAGCCGCATCATGTGCGGTTTGAATGCCCGATCGGCGACAGTCGCTAGTTCCTCAGATTTTTATCTACCTCCACCGACTAGACCCCTAGACCTTTTCCAGACATCAGCAGAGAAATACCCATAAAACCGCAGAAATCTTCGCTTTTATATGCGAAAAGAATGGCGGTTGAGTTACGTTTCATCAACGTCACTGTGATACTGAACGTCTCACGCTCATTGTCTGTTGTCCGCCTCGAAAATTCATGTAGCGGCCCGCCACAAGCACCATATCACTGGACTCAGTTTCTGCTACAGACTGCTAGTCCGCCATGAAAAGCAACGAATGTCATCTAGACCCGCTTGTTAGGGCTTCCGTCACGCGATTGCGATCGTTTGGGAAATTTCGGAATGTTATTCCAATTAGGCACAGTCGGAAGCAAATGGTATGGCCTTTCACACCTTCCGTTTGTTTAACTGTTTGCAGCTTTAGCGAACGTTTACTTCTCAGCTAACTTGTTGCTCTATTGACCACTATTGTACAGTGGTGAAGCCAAGGTTGTGCAACAATACCAACGCTCACCGCTGGTGATCCGCAAGGCTCTCTGCGGCCGCGCACCACAGAGCACCGCTCCACAAAACCAGGGGTGTAGGTTTACGCAGGGACTCATAGACTGAGAGTACAACCCAATAAATGATACCACCTGGTTTCAGCTTTGCAATGAGGAATAAGTGGCCGCGGATCCGGCGTCCTTTTGGAAGACTTCTCTCAGCCTGCGGAACGTTGTCGGAGATTTTTGTCGCCCAATCAATAACCCACCGCAAATTCTCAAGATAAACATGCTGCCAGAAAAACCCATGTCACTTACCAAACATAAGCTTACATTGACAGTGATAACTGCAAAGTTAGGGCCCCCTCCATAAAGTTACTGTGAGGCCCCCTGTAACATGCAGCACTTTATTGCCTCAGTTCGCACAGCAAGAAAGCGGTTGACTGTGCGGAACTGAAGTCAGTCGGCACCCGAAGTCTTGCAGTGGACTCCCTTCGTTTATCTCCCAGTGTGAGGCTCTTAGGGCGAACGGGAACCCGGTGATTCCAGTTACGGGTCAAAAACGTGCCAAGCTCCAGGATAATATGCGTTTACAGTTGTGAGGCTTTGTCACGTCGTACCAACATCCTGATCCATTTTGTAGGGCACCCTGGATCCATTGTCTGCCTCTTGAGGCGATTGGAATCCGGGGCTTGTTTTCCGTAATTAAGCAGAGCTTAAACGCTGGTCATTACAAAAAAATACACATTTCCGCAAAATACTTTCAAGTCAATTTAAGTTTTCACGTAAAAATGTTGCATTCTGATGTGTGTAAGTTCGAATAAAAAATCATCCTAACCGACTTTACTTAATCCCTCGTCCTGACTACTGACGCAAATCCGACCTTGAAGTTAGTGTGCTGTGTCTTCAAAAGTGGCTTCATCTATGTCTCTTGAGAAATCAGGGAGCAGAAATAATAAATGATGAGTGAATTCAGGGTATTTGTGCCCGTGGCCATCAATCGAAGCACCGGTGGTGATTTGTATTACGAATGGGTGAACTGCAAATGCATTAGATAGTTCGCCAAACCAACGGGAGGTCGGGGGATCCGAAGAATCAAATAAGCTGAATGTATTTGCAATTTTCAGTACTCTTTATCCATATATGGAGGCGACGGAACCCAAAATAGTGAGCAAAACAATAAAGCCTCCGATTTTTGGACGATCAGCTCCCGTTTAATTGACGGCTAACCGAAGAGGAGCTTGGCACCTGCAGGCCCCGCCAAAGTATGGAATGCCGCCTTGCACGGTGCGTTAGTTCGTATCCGATGAATTCGGCAACGTCCTTACCACTCATGAGATATAAAACTACCTCCGGAAGTGTCGGCCATCTTTGTTGGGCAAGCAACGGATATTTGGGTTTCATTGAGACAGGTGATATGTCTTAGGCCTTTGCAAAGTTTGGAAATTCGTACGCTCGTTTAAGATGCAGTTAGGGGAACGTCACCATAGCCGTACATATTTCTCCAAATGGCAGCAGATAGCACTACTTCAACGCTTTCCGGATGTGGCGACTGCCGATGGATCGCACGTAATAAACCGTATGATTAATTCTTTTTAAAGGATTTATATCTAGCCTGTAGATACAGGCCCTACACCAGATGTCCGGTTTGTACGCCCTCATGAAAAGCGAAAGGTCTGCCCCATTGCGTTAGCCACTTGGTTTGTTCGAGGTACTGATGAGCAAACATTATCCCGTTAAGTCTTTTGTACTGGACAAATTGGCGGCACAATTATGGGCAGCGAGGTTAGTTTTCGGCTAGGATATCATATCGTCCAACTTTCTTATTCAAAAAGCTATCTGGGAGTACATGTATGTCATATAACGTAAATGCATATTAGGCAAAAAACCTGCTAACATCCTGCATAAATTCCACCAACCGGTTTGCCTGGACAATGCCGTATGGTAGAGCTTTCGTTTGTTGTAAAATGGCGCACAAGATCTGCAACTTTCGAGCCGCACGGACACAAGATTTGTGTCTTACCTTAAGGCCCACTAGTTACACATCACCGGCAAACGGACTGTGCACGCACAGGTCATGATTGTCAAAATGTGACCAGCAATGGCCTGAAGAACACGAACGTTGGTTCGGAAAACCGGGCGCATCATTGAGCTACACCAGAGCATGTATATAGGTGCCCCGGCACGCTAAGTTGTTCACGCAGGAGTGTAGGATGCAGGCGTCATACCGCAGCTTTAGAAAAACCAAGATGAGTTTAATCTGCTTCAACTAACTTACGGTTCCTGTTGCAGACACCAAGGTGCTTCTGGCCTTTGAAACATGTACTGTGTCAATGCTCTTTCTATCAGGCTCTCCTGCATCCCTTTGTTCTCCATATTTAGAGATCGGTCGGTTTCAAGCCGGAAAAGCATTCGCAGATATTTTTTCAGGTTTGCTCCCCCATTCACCAACGATGGCTCTCAGATTACAACTCACCGGAACTAAGAATACCCCTTACAATTGTTTCCAAACCACCGCCATCAACTTTCGACGGCCTGCGCAAACAACTGAACCGAGTGATGGATAGACTTCAGAACTGGAACCCAGGTGGTCTACGGCATCGTCATTCAACTGATTGGTCGGAAGCAAATTCTGCTGCGCCAAGGCTCGATGACTGCGCAAAACCATCTGCCGTCGGTGGTCGAGGATACTCCACCTCAATTCAAATGGCTGTCCAGGGACAGGGATTTATGCTATTTTGTGCTTTGTGACCAGCCGACCAGTGCCGGTGATCACTGGTGTGCGGCGAATCGCGCGTCATACGACGTCGACTGTCGTGGTGGTGAACCTTGCCTGCTGTGCGGTGGCAACCTTAAAGCTTGCACGAAGTGATTTCTCAGATGAATAATTTTTTTCGTGCCTAGCCCATGGACCTAATAGAAAACGCAACAATGTGCTTTCCAAACAGTCTGCAGAGGAAGCATCTTATGGTGTTAACCTGGACCAAAGCACGGATTCCATGCACAGTGTGTCCCGGTAGTCCGTGTGCACCTTTAGTTTTTGCTCCGAGATAAAGGTACTCCACAGCCATCTGCTAGTGAGGCTGATACTGTAAAGCACGAGTCAAATGGGTGAAAAGACGGCATATGCACAGCCCATCTGTATAAGATTGTTTGTGTGTTAATGAGATGCCTTGTATTTTAGGTAGGCCGTGTGTTTTTAGGCCTAAAAGTCAGTAGGGATCAATCTACAGGAACCAACGCAACACGAATAAACCGTTGAAGATGGCATTGTACAGACAGGCTAGTGGGAGATCACTGCCGTTGTGGTGCTCCTGCATTTTAGGGTGAGCATGGCTCGCAGTTTGTCAGCCGGTTGTCTCATAGTAATATTCCAGTAGCGTAACCTGTGTTCCGCTACATTTAGGATGTCAAGAAGAAGACCATACACTTCCCGGAAGAACATATACACTAATCAGGATAATCAGTGGAATTCAACTCTTCATCTCGTGCAATTGAACCTTCGACCTTTTCCGGTAGAGTTGTGTGGGCGCTTACCGGCCAGTTAATTGTTCATCGTGGATCCCTAGCCGCATGCCAGTCGTGTGCGTTACTTGGGTTCATACGGTTGTCCGCTATGATGAAAGACATGATCATCCTTGCATGTTTTGCAAGTTACAATGGAGAGTCCACTGCAGTTTACCACTGAACTTGGCCTACAGACAGGTAATCGTCTGCAAGCCTCACGTTCTTAACTCTTTGGACGAGTTATTCGAAAGTGGTGAATGAGTTACCATGATAATAGATCGAAATAACTATTCGCGATGTCCCGGAACACAGAATTTCGTATTTGTTTAGTCAATCAGGTTATACATAGCAGAAGTGATTGTCCACAAGCAAGATTACATAGAACTTTCGTCCAATGTAAGCGATTCTCGTTTTACCATAAATCTTGATATTTTATTACCTAAGGCACCTTTTTTAAAATCGATGGTGATTGATGAATTTGAAAATTCACCAACCTAAGCAAATTATCCACGCAAATAATTTTCCCAAAAACCCCATTGGACATAGACCTTCCTCACTATGAATTGGTGACCCAGAAACGTTGTGACTTCGATAGATTACTCCCATTTTCGAATCCGATGAGGCGGCTCAAGCAGAAGACATTCCCGATTGACAACCCCGGGAAACCCGGCGAATGGTCGCGGAAAATCCTGAACAATTATGTTTGATCACTGAACGTCTGCTACAGTTTTCTGACGGTTTTATCAAGGCCGGGGTCGAGAGGCATTTGAGGGGGGAAGTCTCTATACCATATATGCTCCGGCGTGCCCTCGAATTTATGGAGACCAGTTCCAAACATGGCTTTATACTGCTTGAGCAAAGGGGCGGATTAGTGGCAGGAGAAGGAGTGGAAAGCGAATCCGCAAATGAAGCTGCGGCCGCACTACTTGAATTATAAAGAAGGCCTACTTATACTGCCTATTGGTTTAACGGTGGATACTACTGATGGGGCACGTAAGTAGCATGCCTTCTCGTAAATCCGCTTTGCGTCTTTTGAAAAGTGAGATATATTGCAAAATTTCCGGAGTTGCTCTGTAGCATTTGTTTGCATTTGCGTAGTAGACAACGAATATGCAGGAAAGTTCAGGAAGGCGCGTTTGAGAAGACGGATATTCAGTTTCCATAAACAGGATGCATGCATCCAATAGTCTGTAACCGTTCAGATGGCGTTTTTCAATAAATAAATCCGCAGCGAAGGCTTCTTTCCCTTCATTTAGTACCATCACCAGGATAAAGCTGAAAATCACATGGTCACAACCCTTCGAGGATGGGGATTTTCGGACGTTCCTGGAGGGTTTTGTGGAGGCTTCAGAGGTTGCTGGCCTAGAGACTAGTCGGGGTAAGTTGGCGGCGCTGAAGACCCTCTGCGGAGGCAGGGTGAATGTGATCTCGAATGCAGCAAGATGGCGCCCTCGGAAGTTGGGCTGGGATGCCGCGAAAGGAGCGACAAAGTGGCCGAAAGCCGAGGAGGTTACGAGGCGGTTCAAAACGGCGTGGATGGAATTGCAGGTGACCCACGGTGTCCTTTGCTCGCCTGCAGCGGTCGCTAGATGGGTCCATGCCGGGACTGGGCCGGGTGTCGTGCCAGCAACTGCTGGCAGTAACTGCTGGCCGGCTCGTCAAAGGTATGAAGCCAACGCTGTGCGCCAGTTGCGGTTGGCTAGAGCAACTGGACAGTTGAGTGTGAAGCACCTGGCGCGTCTGGAACCGGAATAGGTCTGGGCACCAGTGGCCACGTTCCAGTTGCGAAGAACATGGAGTATTCAACAGTGGAGGACCTGCAGGCAAAAGGGGACCCGCTCATAGAAGGGCTTGTAACCGTCAAGACGGATTCGCAGAGGCACGCTCAAACGAGCCGATGCTGAAGTGCGGTATGGTTGGCCATTGGAAGAATCATTGCCGCTGTACCCGACCATCTGTACATGATAAAAATTCGGATTACTTCCCTTTTCCGGATGGGTTGCGATTAGCGCAGTGATACCGGCTACCATACAAAGTGTTCTCGAGATAGACGGGAGGAGGAAGCTGTGCTTGATTAATAGGAGGGCAGGGGTACCGCTGAGACGGAGAGAGAACTAAGCTTAATGCAGCGCGTGCGCGATGTCCGTGGCAGCAGTGGGTGAATATCTACTGAAAATTGACTGATTGTCAAGTCCATGCAGCACGTCTTCCTGATTAGTCCAAACAGAAAGCGGACAACGGTGGGGGCTGATTTTTTTAAGAGCGTAGATTCTGTGGTTGACATGAAGCAGGAAAAACTGGTGACAAGTTGTTATGCATTCAAGATTAAAGGTCATCCATACGTGAGCAAGCGGCATGTCCAAAAGCTTTTGTCTTGTGAGCAGCCGCCAATACAGTCCGTAGTCGAGGGATATTCCGAACTGCTCACGGGCGATGAAGACCCGTTTGGCCTCTGCCCGTGGATAGAACACGAAATTCCCCTCTGGTAAATACTTTCGAAATAACGTCTCCTATTTCCTACTGCTCCATCTACGGGAGGACGTCCATAGACAACTTCAGATGTTGAAAAAGGACACAATCGTGGAAGCCAACGGCGCATATTACTTCTTGGTTGTGCGTGGGAGGAGGGCGAAAAGAAAATGCTGAGCTTGCGTAAACTTCCGACTTTTGAATTAGCTGACCATAAATCTGGTTGTGGCTGTGCCTTCGGTTTCGATGATTTTCGATTCCCACCAGCATTCCCAATATTTCACGGTGCTTCACTTGCGTTCCGGAGACTAGCAACTATCTATCAAGGCGGAGGAACCGAAGAAAACGGCGTTCACGGTTTAGGACAGCCGATATCAATTTAAAAGAATGCCGCCTGGTTTGTATGGGACACAATTTACATTCTGGCGCTTGATATCCTGCTCAAGGAAAGGAATCCAGAATGTTGCTGTGTACGGAGACGATGTCGTTGCGTACTACTTATGAGGCATGTGAACCATATTTTTTCCTCGTAAATGGGCTTTGCGTCGATTAGAATGTGAGATTTATTACGGAATTTGTGGAGTTGCTTTGTGGGATTTGTTTGCATTTGCGTAATAGTCAATGAGTTTCCAGGAAATTCAAGTAGACGCGTTCAGTTTTTATAAAAAGACGCATATGATAGTGTTGCTCCTCTGTCCAACAGTCTATAACATTTTAGTTGGTGTTTTCTAATAAAAACTCGGCAGAGAAAGCTGCCTTCTTTTCGCTGGTATCTAAGCATGCTACGAGTGATTCGAGAATTTTAATTGGGCTTCTTGAAGCTGCTTTTGTGTTTATTGCACCTCTGTCACCACTTAAAATGCGTCAGTAATGCATCAGTAAATTGGTCGGTCCGATTGTTCCCATCTGGTATTTTCAGCAAAAACCAATTGGGTGAACAACGTGCAGTCAACGCGCAAAGCTATACAAGAATTAGAGTACGGTTTGCATTTATTTTATTCGGCGGTGACGTCCTAGAAATTCTGACGGCTAGATGCGTCATTACCAAATTGCGTTCGACGTATACCGGATCATGATGGGTTAATGTGCTCACATTATTCACAAGTCGGACCCCTCTTTGGAGCTAGACATACAGATGGCGTGCCACGATGACCAGTCGTAAGTGGGCCAGGGTTCTTGATGTGTGAGGTTCTAACTGCGAGCTGTAAAGCATTTCTGGTAGCTGGATTCTGCCGGCAAATTTTATGCATAATAAAATTTGGGCTAATTTTATCCAGTGAACCTGTCACTGCACAAGTAAATCCTGTCTTATCGCCGCTCACCTCTTGGTGAACATGCAGCAAATCGGTCGTCATTCCTGATTTTTTTCTTTTTTCACCCTTCAGCGAAGAAGCCCGAGCCCTCGAGTACTAAGTACGTACACACCAAGTGACGAAATGAGCATGCTCTTGCGTTTATCGAAAGGCTGACCATAAAGTGCGTAAGCTACGACTCCCAAGTTATCTGGCCTGCATCGCCTGGGCATAAGCTGCTGAAGTATCTATTTTGTTTGAGTAAATTGTCATTTCTTCAATGGTCTTGCAACACACAGCGAAATCGTTCTCTCCGTCGTTCAATCTTTCTCTCATGTGGGTTCTCACTTTCATTGAGGTGGCTTTGATAGCAGTAGAGACACTTTTCTGAGTAGAATCTGTGGGTCAAAGACTTATCAGGCGCTACCAAAAATGTAAAAGCTTTGCCCTAGAAATTCACCCGTTAGCGTGGTCCTGGCAGTTACACCATGGTCGAATTTCATATCCAATTGCAATGCTCCGTTGCACTTAGCTACCCAGAGGTTCTCTCGGGAACGCCATAATCAGGGATAGAATAATCAATCGAAAGTTATCCACAAAGTTTTATAGAATATCTTTGAAGTCCAATCCAGCATTACTTACCGTATCTGGCATAAGTGGAATAGACATAACCACTGGCTAAGAGTAAAAATTCTCCTTTTGGCTCCACGTCTGTAAAACCGACCCACACGTGAAAATGGGGATTCGGAAATCTCGACTAGCGACCAGCCATAGCAAATTAGGGTTCGTGTACTCCAGCGCACTATTCTATTATGTAAGCTCCACTCTGGCATCTCATCATCGTCCACCGAGGTAGCCATACGCACTTGAAAAACGTACGCACAGCATACTTGAAATGCATTTAAAAGGCACATTGCACCCTTGGGATACAAGCCACTAATTAGCTCGTCCACGAAGTTCTTAACTTCACCACCTTTGTTCACGCTTTTAGTGACTCTGGCCAACAGCTCAAGTATCCGAGGTCGCCAACAGTAAGCAACGGCTTCATTGTTAGTTGAGATCAGTTGGCTCTGAAATAATAGTACTTCTCCATCCCGGTTATTTTCTTTTGTCTTTTACACAGTCCCCAGTTACGTACAGCAAGATAATTATGCCATCATGGTTTGTTCACACCTTGTTGATTTGTTGCCCGCCACATTCAAATGTTAACAATCTGATCGTACCTCAAATTGCATGCTTCCAACAATCCGGGAAATAAACCCGTCATTCTTATTATAAGTAAATCAAAGCAATCAACCAACTATCTTCGAAGGAGTACCACCGTCCACATTGCACTAACATCCTGCCTCCATAACCCAAAATACTGCACCAGTTTCAATGAAGCTGGCGGAGCCTATGAATATGCGGATGTCCAGAGTGAGGGCCGTTTAATCACAAAGCTATCCCACATATCCGCACATCATGAGCAGTTTTTATTCCGGGCATAATTTACATAAATATAGGTTTGCAAGATTCTTGGAAATTAACTGACAAGGCTGCCATGTTATAAAAATAAAATACATCAAATGACATCCTAGCTAACACATGGGCACTGCTGATTTTCTATGGGAACCAAACTCTTTGGACCGTGCATTGTCTCAGCATACTGCAAAGTAGCCTCATTGCCGAGTGGTTTTTGGGAGACTGTTCTGAGTTCCTCTGCTCTGTTCAATACAACTTTGTGTTCTTTGTTATTACTAGGAGGACTTAACTACCGGCTTAGAACTCAAACTCATGTATTGGCCTTACACATATCTGCTCACCGCTGATGCTTTTTTCCTTTGTTGTCGTGACCCCCCTGTGGAGAATGTCGCCGGGAAACAACGTAATCAACCGGGACGTATTTTGAGTGGCATTCGCCGAACAAAAATATCCCATTTGTTAAATCTGAGGTGTCTAAAGCAAACAAACTTCCACGACTGATCTTATAGGGTGGCATTTGCATTAAATACTCTCAAGATGTTATTTTACTCTTCGGGAACACCGACAAACTCCAAAATATGCTAAAGTGCGATTTCATGTTTTATGTCGCGTAAACCGGCGAAAAATGCAAATCGGCGATGATCAATGACCTTGACATTTCGCTCACTTAAACAAAATGCTACGTGCAACACGTCACGGGAAGGTGCAAATTAATTAGGCTAACTCCCCAATAAAATAGCTACTTTAAAAACCCTATAGTTTCGGCGAATTCAATTTGGGTGTGCCAATAACCTGCGGCCTACCTACCTGGCCATGAGCCAGATGTTTAAAGTCGTCCGCACACTGCTTGACACAATGTCTGCCCGGTTCGCATGCTCATTTTATTTGAGCCACCGACCTCAAGGGAATAGCTTATAGTCAGTCTGTGGATCAATAATTTTGGGAAACGCGCGGTTGTATTTTGGGTGCTGTGACAAGCAAATTGAATACGTACAAAGCACAGAAAATCAAACAGGTAACGTCAACTTATCACTTAAAGGGAAGTTTGTACGCGCAACTGAGGCTGCAACGGTGAGCTCCAGTTGGGGTCTCTGACGCGCTTGATTGGAGAAACATACTTATTGCCATATAGAGCTAAAGCGAACCGTGAACTTTTAATGGAAATTCCCACATCACAATAATCAATGACCCATGGATGCGCTCTAAGCAGTGGAAAGTACGCGTCAACGGCCATCTCGCAATCGATAACCATATTAAAAATACGGCTGCCTAAATATTCGCGAACTCGGCGCCTGGTTTGCATACCGCACCGTACCTGGCAATGATCAGGGCTTCAAACAGAGTGGAGGGGGGCACTAAGTTTAGGCCACGTCAAATGCAATGATTTCAACTGCAACCTAACCAGCAATGCACTGGTTGGTTGTTTTGCAAACAGTAAGTTGCTTATGGCTTCTGTGCACTCATATATTAATTGCCGAGTGCTTTTGATGGATGGCTGTAGCACCAAATACACTTCAACTCCACTAGAACACAAGGTTGACGAAACCTCGGGGACTGCGCCTACATGACGAGCCCCAAGAATGGCGAAAACGGTCGTGGGATGCCAGCAACCTTGTAAATAATGTATTACGTACACATCAGCTGTTTTGGTGGACATGAAACGTCAAATATTAGTAAGGAGCTTGCCGGGCGCCTTCGCTGAAGACAACCCCTTTACCCTTCAGATAAGGTGCGCCGGGTGCCAAGGGCATTCCCGGGATCACCGTAGACTCTATCCTACTGCATTCAACCCACCACCATTTACCGACGTGAAACTTCTTTGTTCCTAATACCGTGCGACTTTTAATTAGTTTTTTATCCCACTTTTTCTTATATACCACAATTTTTCTTTGCACCTGAACCCAATTTTTCGAAGACTGTTTGCCAAACCTCATGGCAAGTGCACGCGCAAATCTTTAAATATCCTGTAGGGTCTTTAAAATAAGGAGGCTTATTTCATCTCTCTATATCGATGCTTCACCTACTGCCTTGCGTGAAGAGCTTGACAACCCTTTACTATTTCTCTATTTATTGTCACACAGAAAAAAATGTGGTCATAGAGCTCGGTTACATGTAAGCTGTTGAAGTTATTACCGCCATGTGACTTCTGAAAGGAAGCCCGAAACGGACCTGAAAAGATCGCAGACCTTAGAAGTAGTTTCAAAAAACTATCCCGAGCAAACCGGACTCTCACGGGGCGAAAAAAAACCTCGCAAGCGAAAAGCATCCGCAGAAGCCACGAAGACAGGAAGCAGACAACACCGCCCCAGCGGCCCTTCTGGAGCCTTGGACTCAAACCCGGCGCACAACTATTGAGTCTGCTAACCACCCTGGTCACTCAACTTTTGGCTCCTCACCCTCGGACGCAGCAGAGACAGTGTTGAAATGCTTGTCCACAAACTGCCCCAGCCTTTTCAACAAACTCGGCAATGTTAAACAGTCAGCTTGCCTTGAACAACCGTCCATAATCGCACTAACAGTAACCTGTCTCACACCAGATGACTCTGAGGCGTAGATCTCGATAGACGTTTAATCTACTTTTCGAGCTGACTCAAAACGAGGGAGGGCTGATGAATTTGCTCTGTACTTGCATGCGGCTCTAGCAATCCCGATAGTCCTCAATGACACCACTCATGCACCCTTTTGCGATGCACTGCGGGTCCGAATCCCGCTGCGCGGGTCCAATTCTCTGTATCTCGGCGTGGTCTCCCGTGGCCCTTCGAGTCCCCCTGAAGAAGATCAGTTCCTCATACGAACCCTTGAGCAACTCTCTACCAACTATCACTCCACTCATCTCCTGCTGGTAGGTGATTTCAACGCTCCAAAAGCCTCCTGGATGCAGCTTCAGCGCGTCGAATCAAGCGGACTTTCTGCAGTGGCGCTGATTGAAGTCGTTCAACAGAGCGCTTGTACTCAACATGTCGTTGCACCCACCAGATCCCACGCAGGCCAACTACCATCCTTCCTGGACTTGGCCATCTCCAACGAAAGGTACTTCGTTGATCAGGTGACAATTAACGCTCCACGGGGGCGTAGCGACCACTATGTGCTGACCTTTGATTTCATCTGCTATTGGGCCAGAAATCCCGAACCTCAAAAGTGGTTCCGAGACTTCTGCCGTGCAAACTTCTCAGGAATGCGCATCTTTCCTTCCTGAGTCACACTGGGACCAGCTCCAGTAGAAGAAATATATAGGACCATTGTCCAGCAAGTTCACGAGACTGAAGCGACGTTCGTCCCAAGAAAACCAGCACGCACTCGGATGAATCGCGGACTGCCAGAAAGAATTCGGCGATTTCTGGGAAAAATGTATCAATTTTTCCCCCAAAAAGTTTACTTCAGGGTATACAAAAGATGAACTGGCATTTTGTAAAATAAAGAACCGCTGTAAATCAAAAATCCGCCAACGGAACATGCGAAAACAAGCCACCATTCTGGACCTCACTCGAAAAAGCAAAAACGTCTTGTTCAAATACATCGCCGCAGAAACAATCCATCCGCGTTCTCCTTGAGAGACAGAAACGCAGAACCGACGAATGACCCAACAGTGGTATCTGAGGTTTACAGAGAACACTGCGTGTCTATGCTCAGCCCCAACATCTTCATCACATCCACTCTTGTCAATGCGAAACTACGAACAGCCTCTAACCGAATTGGTCTTCACGGTGGAGGACATTTGTCAACTCTTGCACAAGATCAACCCATTCTGCACGCTGGGGCCCGACGAGGTCCATTCAAGGATCCTGAAAGAAACGTCCTCCACACTGGCAAACCATTTACACATGGTCCTTTGTCAGTCGCTTGACGAAGGCCGCCTTTCCTCTGTTTGGAAGGTAGCGATTGTCACGCCAACCTACAAAACTGGTGACCGACTATCGCCTGGCAGTTACAGGCCTATAAGCCTCACTAGCGTGCCGTGCAAGGTGATGGAACGCATTCTGAAGCGAGCTATCCTAGAACACCTTACTTCCAGCAATCTGGTATCTCCAGCCCAACACGGATTACTCCCCAACTGCTCTTGCGTGACAAGCATGCTCGTGTTTATGGACAGCTTAACCCAAGCCAAGGATGAAGGACTCATATCGGATGCCATATTTTTCGACTTCTCAAAA
>NW_008752051.1:219778-236696 GCF_000715545.1 Opisthorchis viverrini | reverse complement strand
AACGGGGCCTACGTCGCACCGCTCCTGGAATACGCCAACCAAGTTGCCCACACAGGATGCAAGTAATACGTCACCCTCATTGAGCGTGCCCAGCGAGTCGCTACGAGAATTTTTGCCGGCCCCGAATCTGTGGACTACGAAATGCGTCTCGCGATGCTTGATCTCTTTCCCCTGGAGTACCGTCGACTCCGAGAGGACCTAGTTCTTACTTATGCCCTGTTTGAACAAAGCTTGCTATTCAGGTTTTTTACCGTTGACCCAGCAAACACCCGGCGGGGAAATAGTAAGAAAATTTTCAAGATCAGGGCACACACATTCATTAGACAAAACTTTTTTCATTTTGGGTAGCAGCTGCGTGGAATGACCTTCCTCCGACGGTTGTATTCGCTCCTTCTCGAACCCAATTTAAAGCACTATTAGACATTTATTTATGCGAATCCTCGCGCTGGCGACCATACTGCCCCGCGCTGAGAACATAAAGAGCAGTGCTACACCCTTTTTTCACTTGTGCCTTTTAGACGAACGACAGCCACTGACCGGCAAGAACAAAACCGACCAGGGAAACTTGGGCAAAAGCCTCGATCCTGTGTATCAATCCGTGAATCCATGCCAAGCAAAAAGAACTGGCCTATGGATGCGACTAGAATGATTGAATTTAATTGAAAATCTTACCAACCTCTGAAGTATCAGGCTTTCACGATACTAATTCGGCCTTCTGATTGAACGTTCCGACGTTTTTAACATGAATCGGTACGAACCGCCAACTTCACTCGCTCTGTGAAACCGTTGTTGTTTTGTTTGTTCAAGCCGTTCGCAGGCTATCAAGGTCAGTGCTTTGACGATGGCGATTTACGGCCCGCTGGTCGTTTGATCGTCCTTTTTTTCCGTGTAATGGACGTCGGTCAACATCTGTCGACCACTCATCCTAACTTCCGCGAGTCCGTTGAAGTTGATGGTTCCCCTTCTAATTTGGGTACCTCGGAAAACACACGCGGTGTTGATGACGAAGCTCACCGTATTTCCTCACTGGAGATAGCCATTGAGAAAGTTACAGCAGAACGGGATCAGCTAAGTAGGCTCTTCAAAAGTTTTTACGTTTCCCTTCAGAGGCCACACTACGGGAGCAGCAGCGAGCTGTGGAGGCACTTGAGTCCTGTATCATCGCCAAGACCGACACGAAGGAGAAAGAACTGCGGCACTTTCTGGTAAGCCCCCTGGTGATCATTTCCTACTTTTTCTACTGGTGCGTGCGCCGTTGAATGTTTCGTCCGATCATCGCTATTACCACAACCTCAGTTTTGTATTTTTTCTGATCAATGAGGAGTTTACGAAAAGCGCTGTAGAATTCAGTATAAAAAACATGAACTTGTTTTGGTTCCCATACACTGCACCACTGCTCCTTAGTGCTTATTATGGTCACATCCCGTATTTAGCCCGGGTTGGGTGTTTTCCTATTGTGTATTCTCCGGCTGCTTACACGGCTTCTGTCTGCAGGCGATGCGAGTGTTGTCGACACGAATCCACCTATCCAGCAACTAGGCGGTTAATGCCTAGATCAGTCCGCATTTGGATTCATTAGTCTAAGCACGGGGTATGTCCAGAACATACACCTGGCCCGTTTGAAGGCATCGTTATCTGTTTTAATAGGCTTAGTAAGTGTTATACGAGTGGAATCCGAATGAACTCAGAACCGGATAGGGGATTTTCGCGACGAGCAGTTGAAAGTAGAGGACAGCTGCCCCTCACCATGTATGATGGTGTAAATGGATATGTATGGTAAAACAGCAGAGCCGAATGAGAATGGTGTGGATCGAGGTCTGCTTGGGAAGTGAGCAAGGGGGTTGGTAAGTTGATTGTACTGCGCGGTAGTTGCTGCTAGTGACCATGGTGACCGCACCCTATACTTATGGTTAATATGGGTGGGCATTCAGTGCTTGTGTTTTGGGGGAAAAAGTTCAGATACTAGACAGTAATCGGATGTGTAGTGTTTCGGGAAGTCGCCTGATGGTATAGATTGTTCGATAGGTAGTAGCTTCGGTCAAACTCGATTTTTTCTAACGAAACCGCGCCGTCTTACTTTTGGTGGGCAGTTGGGTGTTATGTTCGGGGTAGAAATGGATTATCGTATTATCGATGTGCAACACTGAGGGTTCGCTGTAGTGCAATCATAATTTGTTTGAAATTTTTTTATTGTGACTACCTCTCGACTTCCCCTGTCTAGGCTTAGGCAACCTAGCGGTAAACCAGCCCTCGTGCCTCCTGGTGGCATGGCAGTTGGACATCGAAAGGGTGCTACAGTTGAATCCTTTTTTATCGCGAGGAAAATAAGATTGGATGTGCAAGGGATTCAGTGCTGGTGTGCCACAGTCTACATCTCCGGACACGTACATGGAGTTTACATTTTGCGTCAAATGGCAGGCTGACGTGGCGATCCTCGAATCTTGATGTATAAGCACCCTATCAACAGGTCACTGATGTAGGTATTGATTAGCTTAGGGCTATTTATGGACCCTTTAATACTTCACTTACTATCGGGTAAGGTAGTAGTTTCGTTTATGTTTACCCTGAGGCAACGGTGGAACTATGCAGTATCTAGAGTAGAGAGTTTGGTTTCTGGGGTGTGCTCCAATTTGTCGGACTCTTTCAAGAAGCTCAGATATTTGGCACTGGTGGAGATACTGAGGTCTGTTAATGCAGTCCAGTGTGTTGCCTGACATAACGGTTTAGTTACGCAGGATAACCCTTTTGGGAAGTTGCTAATAAAGTTGAAACCTGTGGTGAGTTGATTTTGAGAGTAGGCTTGGTTGCTTTGCATGACCTAGAAGGTCAGGGAGAATTTGGAGGGAGACGACTACTGCTCACGTCTCAAAGGACGTGTGTCAGGCCGTTTTGTTGTTGGCTATGAGACTTGGCCTGTTCGAGCAGCAGGAATGAGACGTCTTCAGATCCTCGACAATCGTCTCAGAACCATAGCTCGTGTTGGCCGGTGTAACCGATTCCATAACGGGCAGTTGGAAAGCGAGCGTTTGGCTATGCAACGAAGAGTTCTGTTTTCTGTGCCCTATTCAGAGTTAAGGTGGTACGGGAGATTTCGGTGCTAGGTACGCCGTGGATCATGTTCAGGCAAATGGCCTTGTGACATTCCACGGCATGACCTCGCACATCCTGATGTAAGCAGTTCACCAGCTGTCTACCGTTTGCAAGTGATGCAGGAATACGCCCGGTAAAGCTGTCCCCTATTGTTTTCGATTATGCGAAATCCGTAGGCTCTTCGACCAGGTTTCCTTAGCTGATTCCACTGGTTCCAGCTTGTATCTGTCGAATTCGCCAGCTATACCGTTCTTCACCGCCAGGGCGGACCTCTTATCGCAGCTGTTTCCCCTTCAGCTCAAATCTGTAACACAGTCTGAAGGTTTTTCTGGAGCTGACACCATATCGCGTCAGTATCCTCTTCCAATTAGTGTTCGACCACTCTGTTTGTCGCCGGAAACTTAGTCCGCCAAACCTGGTATCGATATGTTCATTATAATGAAGCCGCATATTTCACACCAGCTTCACCAGATGCCAACGGCTCTCGGTACTCCAGGTGGCGAGGGTTGTCGGCCTCATTGAACAGCAGGTTGGGGCATGCCGTCCACCCTCCCGGTTAACAAGTGTCCTGAACTACTTGACTCTCTTCCGCCACAAAAATAACGGTACCCTCACGAAACCCGTGGTCCGGTCATCCAGCAGCTTATTCCAGTCAATATTACCATATTGAAGTCCCCCAGTATAGTTCACGTGGATCCCTGGAACTGCTGAAAATAGCTGGTCCCCGTTTTGCACGCTTCGACAAAAGGTGCTCACCATGTTGGCTGCTCATGATCTAGTTAGTGGACGGTCGGGCACTTCTGATAAACAAGCAGGAATCATTAACGTACAATTACGCTTGGTACGCTACGATGTTTACGACATGCGCTTCGCATTTCCGGGGGACTGTCTACCTTACAGCACTCTTTTCGTCCATCGTTCTGAGTAAAAGCGATCGGGATGTGCACAATCTGTGACCTAGCAACAAACTATGAAAATACCAGCCAGTAAATTCGGTTGGGTCGAAAACGTCGCCTTTCCGTATAAAGATCCCGGGAATCAGCTCACCAATCTTGAATGACATTGGTAGAAACGAATCAGTGGCTTTCGTGCATAAAAGTTGTCGGCTGTAGTGCCGACACTCATTTTCCGGTGACAGCACCTGTGGCAGCTGAAGCCGACTTTCTGAGAAAGTGAATCGGAAAACAATCCAACAAGTTTAGTTTAACTCTCCCGCCATGTATTCCACACCTCGTCGCTTCGTCGTTCACTGACTTGCCCCCAACATCCCTCAGAAGTGCTGACTCATTTGGCTATCAATAACCTAACCGTTGCTCCGTATGTAAGTAAAGTTGAAAAAAATAAATCTTTATCAAATCAAGTGGACCTTTACCACATCGCTGCTTTCGTCAGCTATTTATTGCTCGAAAACACTCATACAATATTCCAATCTGGTCGTACATCTCAAATCACTCGTTTCAAACCCATATTTATCGCACTTTACAGTTGAGCCCAGTGGTTAAAGGCCGAAATTATTGATCGCAAAATCCATCGTTTAAACTCATCCTCTGCATCTCAGATGCCCACATCTAGGCCTTAGGTTCCTGACAGTCGTCTTGGCGCGGTTAGATTAACGAGCTCAATCAAGATCATTGCATCTCGACGCGGTAAACATTGTTTATTTGCTGTTTCAGCCCCAACAGACACCTCCAAGAACTAGAAAGATAGTTATCCAAGTCACTGCGATAAGCGATAATTGCAGATATTGTGATTCTGGCGGGTGATATGCATGTTCAGGTTGTTATCTTGGCGGCGGATTTGTGCGGGCACGGGCGTCTACCGTTCTCCCGCAAACAAGCTGGTAATGCGAAAACATTCAGTTCATCTCCTGTAAAGCACCTCCCTATCTTAACAAATCGAGTTGAGCTAACTGGGAAACTCCCAGAACTCGACGGAATCACTGGTAATTTGGATGACCACTGGAGAAAAGTGAGAGGCCGAAACCGTCTGTCGAAGATCCCTCGCACACCCCTGGTCTCGATCAGCAACTTTGATCCGAACGGCGAACTGTATACTTAGAAGTACCGTTCAGCTGGACCTCATCAACTCATCATCTAGGACTAGCTCAACCTGGATCAGACGTCGGCATCAGTCCGGCATCGACGACAGCATTCAATCCTATCGCTTCAAACCAACAAAATATCTGAACCATACGGTTTGCAAGTCCGTTGCCTCCTCCCGTGGACGCATAGCTGTCTGCTGCTAATTCTCTCCTTAGCTAACCATATCCAGACCCCAAATCAGGCCCTTTCTTTCCAACTTCGTTGTTGGTATACTGCGTGAATCTTCTTTACCTGTCCCTAGCACCTCAAGGATCGAACCGTTCTCGGGGCGTTTGCTCACGTAATTTGAGAACCAAACCCTTGAAAAATGCAGAATTATTTTAAATAATCTAAGTAGTTCTGCTACTTAGTTCGGTATGCACTTCGCGCATGTGAAGTACAAGGTGTTGATGCTAGATTAGGTGGGATCAAATCCAAACACCATGGTTGCAGGTGGGCCGATCGGTGTAGATAAGTTAACCTATCTGGGCAGGGGCATAAGTTCCGGTGGTCTGGTGGAAATCGGAATCAATTCTCAAATTGAGATGGCCAGGATAGCGTTTGCCATTCCCCGACATTTGTGACGCCGACGTGACGGCTTGGTTTTCGAAGATGCAGTGTACAATGCCGCCGTCCGATCTGTCCTACTTTATGAATCGGAGACCTGACCGCTGCATGTGGAAGACTCTCGAGGGCTCTCTGTGTTTGACCATAGATGGCTCCGCACCATTCCATGAGTTTGGTGGGAACGCCAGGTTATTTATGCCGAACTACAGCAGATGGTCTTCGGGGAAGTTAATTCACCCCCGGTGGGTCAACTGATCACCCTCCATATGTTACGTACCAACAACTCCTCAGCTCTTCGTAACCTCTCACACCCCATCTAGATTATGTGTTGTCCATCTCGCAGTTTGCGACATCCTGGAGTTAAGGAACACTGAAAATGTGTCGTCTGTACATGTGGCGTTGCTGTAGCACCAAGCAGTGAGGAGATCGATGCCTCTATCGGTCAAGATCCCGTTTGACGCTCACGTACCAGTGATTTGCGTGCCGCCGTAAGACGATGTCAGGAGCCCTGTCACAACGGGGTCAAACTGACCTCTGGTCGATACGTTGAGTGTGAACACCTTTTCTGAAGATGCGCACTATTATCGACTGGAACGGTCTCTTTCTCCCGGATAGACACAAATAGCCTAGGGTGGCACTGACTGAAGAGAACAGGCGGAAAATCGTCAGCGCCAGGAGCTCGATTCTACTTAAGTAGTCATATACACTCGGACAATTCTGAGGCCGTTCACAGTCCTTTTTGTTGAATGCTGACATTCCGGATTGGAGTTAGCATGTGGTTAATTGAAATGTTCAAATTACTGTCCCAACGGTCCAAACATTCTTCTCTGCCTAATATTAGCCATCCTGGTCCCTAATAGTTTTACTTACAATGGGCCTTCGAGGACCAGTCGAATTAATCAAGTGGGACAGCCTGTGGATGTTTCCAGTATTTTTCGCATCCATAATTTTGGCCTTTCGGATCCATTAAGCTTCTAGGTCTGCTTGGACATTCAGCTTCAGCTGGTGTCGGGTCGAGTTGTGGTTGTCGCTAAGAGGAACCTTTGGCCGGGCCCACAGCAAAGCCCGTGTTTGTATGAGGTTTGTTGGGTTGTACCGCAGACAGAGAGTGGCGCTTTGGATATCCAGAAGAATAAGAAGAGAGCTAGGAGCAGTCAGTTCACTTACATTGCTCGCGTCCCGTATCCTTGCTTCTGACAGGCAGAAGAAACCCGGCAAACGAGCAAGAGGCTTTTGTTTTCCTGCTTGCTTCAATGTGATGTCAAGTAGGTCGGCATTCGGGTTTTGAAAGCAAACTTCGAAGTGTTTAGGATTGTTACTTAGGTCAGACGTACAGAAGCTGCTGCGTAGTCTGATGCACGGTGAACAAAGCGGTCAGTCCTATTGCTGGGACCTGCGTAAGGTATATACAAATTGGAGTGCGGTGGAGTAGAAGGTGGAACACGTGAAGATATGAGATGGGAAGCGTCGTTCTCAAAATGTTTAGTTTACATGTAATTTTGGGCTCTTTGAAAATCCATATCTACGTAATATCATGTAGTTCGTTTGGTAACTGGACTATTGGTGGCAGAAGTATCATAAGTAGTGGGAGTGATTCACTCCTCAGATGAACTGAGGTGCGCAGACCATACCCCTTCTGTGATACGCTGTGCACAGGTTTTGCTTCTGATTATTATATATAAGCAAGCAACTACGATTCACGATGTTTATGGCCAGTTTGTTTGACCACAGGAGCTCGCTCCGTAAGAATCAGCCGTCAGTACCGATCCTCAAGATCTCCGGAAACCAGTTACAGTCATTGGGGATGATCCGGAAGTTGAGGTGCAAGCCACCTATCGGAAAGTCTGTGGTCTGTGGATATCGTTTTGGTAGCCGGTCTGAATGCACATGTGGGCAGGCTTGGCGCATGGACTGGAGTCGCTACGTACGGACAATCTCTCTAGGCTTGGGCGACCTGGCAGTATCCTAGCCCTCGTGCTTCCTTCGGGTGGCATGGCAGCTAGGCACCGGAAGACTGCTACAGTTGAACGCTACGGACAATGGTGAACGATTACTTCAGCTGTTGTGCTGTTCAAAAGTGGGAGTGAAGTCCTTAGTCAGTGCCTGTCTGGTCTGTTTGCCTGCATTCGGGAAAGGGAGTCTGTCCCAGACAACTGAGCAGAGTCAGTGATAGTGTTCATTTTCAAAACGGCCTCGTAGTGCGTGCGGTAACTACAGGGCTATCAGCTTGACCCCGGCCGTAACGAGACTGTTGGCCACAGTGATGCTTCGTCGCCTTATGGTGGATCGTGAGAGTGGCAAGCGGGATTCCGGGCTGGTAGGGGTTGTGTTGACCAAATCTTCACACCGCGTCAGGTGCTAGAACAACGCCATGCGTATAAGCGACCCACAATTCTAGTATTCTTGTATTTCCGAGGCGCATTCGACTCGGTTGATCGGTTTTTCTCCTTGAGACGCTTGCCCACCAAGGAATGCCCCGGAAGTTTGTAAACATAATACGTTCTTTGTATTCTCAGAATTCCGGATGTGTGAGAGTTTACGCAGAGCTCTCCAAAAGCTTCCGCACACAAAGTGGTGTCCATCAGAGATGTCCACTTTCTCCTCAAGCTGCAGTACGGGCTGTTTTGTTGTATGGCTGTGAGACTTGGCCTATTCGAGCAGTGGACCTGAGACGTTGTTGTCTCAGAGCCATAGTTCGTGTGGGTTGGTGTCGGCGTATCCGTAACGAGGCAGTTAGAAAGCGTGTTTTCGGTTGTGTAACGGGTACTTCCATTGAAGAATGTGTCCAGCACCAGAAGCTGCGTTGGTTGGGACATGTGTTACGTATGCCGAACCATCGTTTGCCGAAGAGAGTGCTGTTTTCCATGCCCAACTCAGAGTGACGTAAACAGAGAGGTGGCCAACCCTTGACCTGGCAGAGGAGTATGAAGGAGATCACGAAACGCCCAGGTGCTGTCGGTGCTACTCGTCTTCTAGGATGGGGACCGCGTGATCCTCACTGCCTGGTTGGAGTTGTTGTCAGTTTCTATCCAGATTGCCTGAGTGAATGTCTGAAGGTGTAGGCACCTCGAAATGATTGTGGTAAGCTAGCACTGAGTCCCTTCCCCATCCACCTTTACTCTTTTGTTTACAATAAGGCTTTCAACATCAGTGCTGAACACTGATGTCATGCTGTCGATGATGATGATGATGACACGCCACTTCCAACTAGGGAGAGACTCGAAGTTGTGGAGAGTTCTATGTATGTTGGAAGTTGTATTAGTTCTGACTGTAGTGTGACAGACGAGGTCAATCCACGAATGTGCAAGTTTCGGGTCGCGTTTGCTAATTTGAGACACCTGTGGTGTCAGAGCGGTATATCCCTGAATCTCAAGGGAATTGTGTATCAGGCTGTTTCGTTGTATGGCTGAATCTTGGCCTGTTCCATCAGCGAAACTGAGAGGTCTTGATGTCTTCAACTGTTGTCTCAGAACCACATCTTATGTGGATTGGTATCAGAATTCGTAACGGGTCGACTAGAAAGTGAGTTTTCTGTTGGATAACGGGGACTGCCATTGAAGATTATGTCCAGCACCAGAAGTTGCGTTGGTTAGGCTATGTATTTCGTATGCCAAACAATCGCTTGCCCAATAGAGTGCTGTTCTCCGGGTGCAGAAGGGTGCACAAGGGCGTAAAAGAGGTTACGAACCGCTTGGGTGCTGTCGGTGCTACTCGACTTCTAGGATAGGGACTGCGTAACTCCCATTGCGCGTGGCCGTAGACGCGATCTCGTACCCTGTGTTCCTTATACGGATGGCGCATGGCGCTTCAACTTAAGACAGAGGTCAGCCACCATCATCAGTGGTTCCTTGTAATTTTCTTGGTGTTTAGTCAGACTCCATCAGTGTCCCTCTAGATGTTTCGAACCACTTTTCCTGCCGGAGAACGCTACATTATGTCAGTGCTCCTTTAGGACTATTTTGTTCTTTGTGATATCTTGTCAGTGCCGTTTTAGAGAACGAACGCTCGTTGATCCCATGTCACTGGTTACACCGTTTGATGCTGTTTATTAGGAGGACCCTTGCCTAGATACGGTGGTTTTCCACAAGTGCGGGGTTACCAGGTTCTTTGATTTTCGTACGCTCGGTTCATCTGAACCATCTTTGTGATCCCCTCAACACTGTACAGTGAGGGCAATGATCGAAAAAGTTATGCTCATTCAATCTACTGGTTTCTTGTGGTTGATTGTTGTTGTTGTTATTATAAAAAGAAACAACCATAAAACAGCAAGTTATTCGCCTCTCTGGTTTCCTTAAATAACCTTATAAACAATGTGCATAGGATTTTCGTGTTTTATACATTTTCCACAATAGAATGAGCTGACCTATTCTGTCTGCGATTTTACATAAAAAAGCGTAAGTGTAGCCAGAGTACCTAAAAATCGGTCTTATACGGACCAGGATTTGCATGACAGCTATGTACCGAAAGGAAACTCTAACTGACTGCCTTCAGCTTGATATTTTTTCCGGTTTTCGTTTTTACTCTTCCACAGCCACGTGAGCTGCCTGTTTGTTAAACTCAGGTTGTACCACTGTTATTTTTTGCTTGTGCTATTTTGTTTCCTACCTTGTCTGCCTTTTCGTGACAGCTACATGGATTGAAGGAAATTTCCTCTATTTCAGGCGCCTCGACCCATCCTATCCGATTCCGAATCCCCTCCTGTTCAGCAGCCTGTTTCCACCATAGCACCCATCCTTTCCACTGTACCCGCAGTGAGACCAGTCCCAACGTTAATTGGTGGAACAACCAAGTGTGCTGACGGACTGTTAGGACCTGCTCATCTACCGTCAACGGGACCAAGTGCAACTCACACCGGCACCACCAACCTGAGTTCACGTTCAGATTCTAGAAAACTCACCAATGGACCATCCGCTCTCAGCAACGAATCCGATGGCGGAGTTCCACTCTACTCGAAGGTCTTCATCGATTCCTGTGTGAATTTGGTCCTCGCTCGTCTTCGAAGAGCACAAAACAACTGTCACGCTTTAGTTGCTACGAGCCAAACTGATCTTCAGTCGTTCACATTCACGCAGAACAGGTGACTTACCACTCCTATACTTGTCTCTCTTCACGCTTTAAATCAAAATACAAATGGCTGTCGCTGTTCCCCTGCAACGGTGTGGAACAATCGGTTTAACGGATACAACCATCAAGTGGTTGGTCCAACAACTCTCAGTTTTATCTTTACTGCTAACTTGTGTTTGTCTGACACGGTCTCTAGTTTCGTCGTCGGTGCTGTTTCCCCTCCCTTATACCCGCAATTTGCTTACTTCAGCGGAAAAGGTCAGTTGTTCGCATCATTCACGTACTTGATGAATTCTTAAGTATCCGCTGATTGTATTTGTTTAACCAGTGATGTTCACCGTCGTTACCACCTCAGTGACCTGATTTCAACAGTGCATTTCGTTTTTTCAGGCGCCCTATTAGTGGTGGCTTGCAATGGTTGTCCCACTGATTTACTTTCTTTGTACTCTCAAACTGTGATTCTCTATTTTTCTATCATTTACCGATATTTCCTCCCTATTGACGCAGTTGCGTTGCCCCCTCCGTTTTCATTTCCGGTCTCCTGATCTGCTTTTAGCACTTTATTTTTTCATGAGTATTTGTGTGTATTCATCTGTCTGTCTGATCCGTACACACTTCGGCGTTTTTATAAATTCTTCAGCTTTGCGGTCCAGCTGTTGGTCCATATATCTGGTTGCCGTCATCCAGATCTGTTAAAGTCGGTTGGTTGAACGATTTTCACACACGACTCGGGGAGGCCACTTACCTGTGTTCTAGTTGGAGTGAACTCAGCCCAAAGCCTCATCATGTTTCATGGCAGTTGTGGGTCGAAGGCCTGTTGTCAGGTGCAGCTGCTCAGTCCTGGTGGTTCGGTATCTTTGTGATACTAAACCACCCAGTCCTGCTCGACTGGTTATCCGCACTTCTTTTTCAGTGGGCTAATTTTTGCTTTGCATTTTCAATGGTCTGTTTACAAGTGAATCTAACATTCCCCTTAAATATTCACTTATTCGTGACGAAGTAATGTGATCATGGTGCGCTTGTCTCACTATGACCGTTTTTACTGGAAGATGATGACGGCTGTAATTTGTCACTTGTTACGATCGGCTGGGGGGGGGGGGATACCGGTTTGCTGCCGTCGGGGTTCACCCTCCACCTTCGATCGATTGGTAACCCCCCTCATTCGGGATTCGATAGAGTCATAGGTAGTTTGTTTTAGTGCAGGGAGTCAGGGGTTGCTCGTTTTCAGAGACTGTTCGGTCTCCTACCATGTCTGCCTTTAAAGGATTGCAGGAGAACAGGCATGCTTAAATGGGTTCATCTGTGATTTTGACCTTCTTTGGTCCTCGTCTCTTCCGATTGGTTTTGTCATCTGTTGTTTCAGTAGTGCTGAGTCGTCAGGAAACTCATGGTACGTGAACCATGCGTGTATCGTGCTTGGCCCTCCGGATGCTTCGCTGTTTCCCACCTGCCAACACGTGACTTCATACATCTGACGGAAAACGAACTCAGGAACCTAACACTATTCATGTTGACTTAAGGAACGAATCGCCCACATTGCGTGAAGATTTGGGCTCAGAGCATATTTTCACGTAGTGGTTATATCGCGCATACGGCACGGTAATTTTTTGGTGCTTGAAATAAGGGGAAGCGCGAATGTCTGACGGAAAGATCGATGGTTGTAGACCACCTGCGGCTCTTTTACTGAGCAATCTGACGATAGCTTAGCCTTCCCTAGTTGCAGGGTAGCTATGATCCGAATCTCACGGTTGATAGATATATTCTTTCCGCATTGGTGTGCTACGAGTACGCCTCACTAAGTTCCCAAAGGACCTGTGTCCATCGTTTCTTGTTGCAGCTGTGCGTGTATTTTGTTCATTGGACTGCTCCGTTCGCGTCAGTATTTTTGTCATTTAGTTGTACTTCGTTGCCTTGGAGTCCTCTCTCAACCGTACTATTATTTGCTACTCAATTTTAAGTGGGTTGTGGCTCATGTGTTAGTCTCCCAACAGGTTATTCCCAGCAACTTTTTCTATTCAAGTAACACGCGTTTGGAAGTAGTCATACTGTGAATAATTTAACGCCCATTCAAACAGAATAACCAAGCTGGATACAATAATTACTGTCAGAGCACACCGCACTCTATAACCCAGCCTTGACCGTGTCTGTTTGGTGCACATCGATCCTATTTTGACAGTATTCTCGGAGAGGTAACATAATTCTCTGGATTGTGCTGTTCTCAACCGATGTACTGAGCCTGGAGACTAGGTTCTCAGGTCCTTAGCTGCTCGATAATTTGATTTTCTCATTGTGGAATTGCATTTAGTGTTCAGTATCTTGTATTTATTCAATTTTCGATAGATTAAGCTGGTCCCTAGTTCAGAGCTGCTCGCCTTCTCCCTACAACGGGCGGAAAAGTTCCATTTGGCTGTATTGTCAGTCCATTTCTAGCTCTGCGTGTCGCCTTCGTTGAAGGGTTGATTCATATGTATACCACCTGAGAAAAGCGTGCGATCGATGACCACGCTCTTCGAACCGACGGTTTTTTCACCGATCTGTAGGCCATCAGCAGAGGTGGAAAGACCGCCTGTCTTCATTCTATTCTTAGTCCATCCGAACGGTAAAGACGAACTATTGAGACGACAGTTGTGCCTCTTCTGGTTAGCCAAGTTGATTCATTACTGTGCATTCACATCCCTGTTCTGGAATAAGCTCTAGGTGTTACTTTTCTCGGTTCGGAAGGTATGGTTTTCTCCTTCACGAAGCGATCTCCTTACGGAAATGTTTCAGTCCCATCTAGTAGTAAACATCACGGTGACTGTGGTTTGTTCCTTACTCTGTTGTTGGTAATGGTGGTGGTGGTCACCGGTTGTCTGATCTAGCCAATAACCAGGCCATCCAGTGACCTCTATCGCACGGTAGGATTCTAAAGTGCAACAAATGATGCTGAAATATGGGATGAAGCAGTAAATGCAAGTGTACTACCTCGGTACACACCCTACTCAAGTTTGTGCTTCTATCGTTCGAGATTGGCTAGGTCGCTCAGATGATAGGAGCCGGTGACTGCCGGACGGGTTCACCACGTTGGCGTACTGATGTGTCAGCTGGATACAGAGTAGAGGTTGAGGCGCCAAAAGATCCGTGTTTCGAACCTAAAGTCGGCATCTCAACTGCTCTTATCCAGGCCTCGGCAACGTTGCACTAGCCCAAGCAATCATTCAGGTTGAATGGTGGCTAGCGTTGCAGCTGAACAATTATTATCTGTCTTCTTATTTATTGTACTCAACCGCGTCCTGATATTGCATATCAAGCGTTTACTTCCCACTGATCCGGAGTACCCAACGCCTTTGATAACTGCAGACGCCCGACAACCCTATTTATGTCAGCCAAGAGCGGGGAGCGTGGGCAATGGGTCTCAACAGTCACCTTTCTTAATAGGATACCAGATATTCCTTAGTGGAGAGAGATAACGGTATCCCATATCATTTTACCCTGAGATCATTATGACAGTGTTGGAATGTAATTTTTCGTCACTAACCTGGCCAATAATACCAATGTTTGAGGGTCGAAAACCGGTAAACAGAGGGCACTGGTAGGATCAATTTCACCATCAGTTTTGTGGTTCATTCGCCAGCCTCCGTGAAAGCAGCTTGCAGATCTTCCTCAATAGAGGCTAAGCAAGTCGAATGCCTACTGGGAAAACAACGCAGCTAGATCAGATCCCAAGCATTCAGTCCCACCTCGCGAACGAAAAAAGAACCGTGACTATTTATCCCAGCCGTTTGTCTTCGCGCGAAACCTTGGGAGGACCGTAATATTGGCTACTTTCCTTTGTCTTGTTGGTCTTGGTGTATTTGAGTGTCAAGTCTGTCTCAATAATGTGTGTACGTGTCACAAGGACCCTGATGGAGTTTCACACGATGGTGTTGCGCACATGGTGATCGAAGCTTCTACGAGCCCCTTGTGATCTGAATTTTCCATTTGTCTCCAGTTTCCAGTGGGTAGGCTTGGATGGTACTCTCTTGCCGCTCGAGCTCCCCTCCCTGCGGGCGGGCTCCAGTTGATGTTAGAAACATTGGTATGGTGCAATTCATCTTGAATAGCAGGGAATTCGTTCTGTTGGTCAGCGAACTGATTTCTCCTGGTCCAGTTTTCATTCAGCTGTGTACCAGATGAAGATGGTCAAGCAGCATTGTTTTATGGACAATGGCAAGAACACCAGTGTCGAACAACGGTACGTCGCTGCGTTCAAGACGTGCTCATGAACAAGACCATTCACGTACCCTATAAATGAATAGGACGATTGAGAACTTCGTCCGAATGACCCGGAGAAAAACGATTAGGGTACGATCGAACGGTATTGAAATATCACTAATAGTGTAGCTTCGTACTGACGAACGTTAGCAAAGGACACGCTGAGATGAAGGAAATGACATGGTCGGGCGACCTTTGTGTTGGCCGAGTATGCAAATGGAGTGGGACGAGAGTATGAAATTCAACATCTCTGAACGTTTCAGATACCTCAACAGTTATTCCTCAGGCTGCAGTCGGAAAGGCGGTCGATGCATTCGGTAGCTATTCTTAACGTGCACTCGGTCGAGGAACCCGTGTCAATCAGTGAGGCCAACAGAGTTTACACAGTGGTGCACCCATTGGCGTTTTCGCATCCAGTCTATCGAGTTCGCCTGATTTCTTCATTCCTAGCAAACGAAACGCTGGAAACCTTCTCCTTCGTACTGACCATGAGTTTTTGCATTTGATACTGATGTGTTAAGGCGCGAACTCACTGACTGGAAGGTCCGTGGTTCGAAACCGGCCTATGTACCTCGATTCTCACTGCCTAGGTTTGGGCGACCTGGCAGTATCTGACTCTCCGTGTTTCCTTCCTGTGGCATGGCCGCTAGGCGCCGAAAAGGTGTTACAGCTGAGTGATTATCATTATATATATTTGTGTCGGAATATCCCTTACTCCTCAGGTACATGTGAATGCTGTCCAAACTGACCTGCGAACAGCAACAGTCAACTGCATGAGGCGTTATCAAATTGTGGCGGAATTTGCCTAGTGCTGGCACTGTGCGGCTTCCGCATTGATGAGCTCATGTTTGGTCGGGCATTCTTCACTGAACTGTGTAGCCCTTGTTCGTGCTTTTTTTGCTTAAATCTCCCATGAATGTCTAATTCTGTCTTCCCCGACCCCCCTCGATAGAGAGCGGTGGAGGGGGGATTACGATACCATTGTGTACCGCCTCTCCAGAGCACAATGTTGAAATTCTTTGCTAAGACAATCTACTCTCCACTCTGTTGAACAGTCAGGTGATTGTTTTTTTTTCTGTTTTGCATTTTATCAATGCTTCAGCCAAAATGGGAAGCGCATCATGATGCGTGTTCGGGTGCTGGAGCAAGAAAATGAAGAGTTGGCCAATGTACGTCGCACCGGCCGAACAGCCCGCCTTGAAACTGAAATTGCACTGCGCCAGAAGTTCCTGCAAGACCTGAAGCAGACCTATTCAGGCAAGTGACCCTCAACCCATACAAATACTTGTTCCTTGATATCACGCAACCTTGTTTCTGATGCCGTAGATTAGAATGGACTGTGGATTCTGTGTATGTCTCCCAAGTTAGAAAGCTTATTTGGAGTGGTAGTTGTATTAGTTTTGGCAGATTTACGATCGTTCCCTCGAACAAAGGCCGCCCACAGGGGGCGTTCCAAGTCGCCTTGTGGGTTGTCTGTTTTCTGGGGGAACCACCTTTACAACACGTGAAGGTGTAACATCATCATCATCATCAACGACAGCATGACATCAGTGCTCAACACCAATGCTTCACTGCCGTGCAGCCATGACTTATTTGAAAGCCTTATTGTAAAGAAAAGAATAAAGGTGGATGGGGGAGAGACTTATTGCTAGCTTAACACAATCATTCCGAGGTGCCTACACCTCCAGACATTCACTCAGGCAATCTGGACAGAAACTGACAACAAGAACGCCACTGACATCGGTTGGCAGCCATATCTTGTAGTGTCTCCAACCAGGCACAGTGAGGATCACGCGGTCCCCATCCTGGAAGGCGAGTAGCACCGACAGCACCCAAGCGTTTCGTCATCTCCTTCATACTCCTCTGCCAGGTCATCGGTTGGC
>NW_008752051.1:160420-219473 GCF_000715545.1 Opisthorchis viverrini | reverse complement strand
TATGTAAAACGCTCCACAACTTCCAGTACCTCTCCCTGGATTGTAAGGGGCGTGTTCAGTGACTGTACGTCTACAAGCATGACCTTACACTTTGTGGGTGCAAAGTGCATATCAAAGGACGGGATGACTTTGGTCAGTTCATCCAAGAATACTTGCGCCTTCTCCGTCTCTTCGAACATGAGAACGATGTCGTCTGCATATTCCAGATCGACAAGGTTTTCTTCATTGGCTATTTGAACACCAGGGTTTTGGAGACCCTCCAGCTTTCGTCTCATTATTTCATCGATCACAAAGTTAAAAAGGAATGGAGAGAGTGGGCATCCCTGACGGACACCGCTTTGTGTGCGGAAGCTTTTGGAGAGCTCTCCGTACACTCTCACACGTCCGGAAGTCTTTTTTTCACTTTGAGGCCTTAAATATAATTAAATGTACTTTGTCGTTGTAGGGCGGTGAAGCATTAGTGTTGATGATGACGATTAAGTGTTTGCCTCTGGCTGTGAGACTTGGCCTATTCGAGCAGCGGACCTGAGACGTTTTCAGGTGTTCGACAGCCGTTGTCTTCGAACCACAGATCCAGGCGGTTAAAAAGTGCGTTTTCGGTTGTGTAACGGGTACTTTCATTGAAGATTGTGTCCAGCACCTGAAGCTGCGTTGGTTGGGACATGTGTTACTAATGCTTACCATCGTTTGCTGAAGAGAGTGCTGTTTTCCATGCCCAACTCAGAGTGGCCTAAACAGACAGGTGGCCAACCCTTGACTTGGCAGAGGAGTATGAAGGAGATCACGAGACGCCGGGGTGCTGTCAGTGCTACTCGCCTTCCAGGATGGAGACCGCGTGATCCTCACTGTGCCTGGTTGGAGACACTACAAGATATGGCTGCCAACCGATGTCAGTGGCCTTCTTGTCAGTTTCTATCCAGATTGCCTGAGTGAATGTCTGGAGGTGTAGGCACCTCGGAATGATTGTGTTACGCTAGCACTAAGTCCCTCCCCCATCCACCTTTGCTCTTTTCCTTACAATAAGGCTTTCGAATAAATCATGGTTGTATGGCAGTGAAGCATCGGTGTTGAACACTGCTGTCATGCTGCGCAGCATCATCCATGGTAGCTCAATGAGTTGAGCACGTTCCGTTCCTACTTCTGCTGGCTGTGGTCTTTTCGTTCGAATGTAATAGTATGATTGTTGAGCTGTTCGTTCAGCTTTGCAAACATCATCCAATACCTAGAGATATTATTAAAACTTTACATTTTTCGTTGTAATTTTACAGACATGGAATATCTCGTTGAGGAGGTCGAGAACGAAACGGAGTTCATTGGGAACAGTCTTCTCGTGTTGCAGCACCGTCTCAACCTGGCCAGAGCAACAGCTCAAGTTCTGGCTGCTGAATTGGAGACCGTGGTCCCCGGTAAAGCCTTGGAACTGTTGCAGCAGGCCAATTGGTTTCCGTTTGAAGAAGCCAGTCCCGGGGATGAACAGTCTCTCTGTGGTGTCGCAACCGAGTTTGATGATTATGATGATAAGCACCATTCATGTGATGCGGTTCAGTCAACCCACGTTGAAACTTCTTGCAGGGGTCAGTCACCAAATCACTCTGTGGATGAACCCTCGGTTTCAGCTGTGGATTCTGTTCATGAACTAACCAATCATTCCGCGAAACGGAGGAAAGATTCCTTCTCAGGGAACACAGATTGCAATCACATTGTGTCTGACTCTCCTGAGGCCCATCTTTTGCCAACCAAGCGAAGTCGTACTCTCGAACACCAAATGACAACCCCTCACGCACAATCCCATCTTAGCCCTGAAAACCGACCCACTATCCCTGTTGATGGTCCTCAGCGGACGTTTACATCTAGTCATGACTGTGATGCTGCGAAGGAAGCATATTCTTTACGGACTTCAGAGTTATGCGTTGACTCTGCCGCCCCATCCTCCCCATCTGCTACCACCCTGAACCGTAATCAACACTCTTGTCCAATGTCATCTGTACCAAGCCCTCGAAAACATTCGAAGCAGTCACTCAGCGACCCATTACATGACACTGATGTGCCATCAAACGGCCGAACAGCTGGCGTGAGAGACTTGGCCTAAGTGCTCCCCCCCACTATTGTACAGATGCATGCAAAGATCGCCGTTTCACTCGCGCTCCCCTCTGTCTTGGACGTTCAGCAGACAAGTACTAGCCATTGTTTCCCCGAAAATTTAACCTTTATTGGTTTTCCAATTGTCCTCCACTAATCTATGCGTTTTACTTCCCAATGTTCCTGTGTATATGATGATGCATTTGTCTTTGAATAGTGTGATAATTTCTCATTGCCCTTCTGTGGTTTGGGAATTCCTCAAGGCCTGTTATTGGAACCGTCGTTTAGCCCTTGTTGAGTAAGCTCAGTGCTTGAGCCGTAAACTACTGACTGGAAGGTTCGTTGTTCGAATTCAACCCCAAGCATCTCGACTGCTTCTGTGCGGGCTGGGCTTGTATCTCAGCCCTTGTGCTTCCTTCGGGGTTGGCATGGCAGCTGGGCGCCGAAGGCGTATTAAAACCGAACGTCTATTACCGCATATCGAGCCTAATGGGTTGTTCACATTCATATCGGCCAACCATGTGTCTGCGAGCTTCCTGACTGGTGGTCTTTACCAGCGGGCTTCAACGGACGCTTAATGGTGGTTCTGTGACGCTTGGTAGAATATTTTCCATTTTCATACCTATGATGATGACGCATCTAAATGAAATAGCCCTAAATCGGTAAGGCCCCACCTCTATACTCATCATCATCATCATGGACAGCATGACATCAGTGGTCAGCAGTGATGCTTCGCTGCCGTACAACCATGATTTATTTGAAAGACTTATGGTGACGAAAAGAGTAAAGGGGACGGGTAAGGGACTTAGTGCTACCTAACTACAGTCATTCCGAGGTGCCTACACCTCCAGACATTCGTTCAGGCAATCTGGGTAGGAACTGACAACAACGCCATTCACATAGATTAGCAGCCATAACTTGCAGCGTCTCCATCTGGGCCCAGTCGGAATCACGCGGTCCCCATCCTGGAAGGCGAGTAGCACCGACTGCACCCATGCATTTCGTAATCTCTCATACCCGTCTGCCAGGTCAAGGGTTAGCCGCTACTCTGAATCGGTCATGGAAAGCCACTCTTCGGCAAACGTTGGCTAGGCATACGTAGCACATGCCCAACCAACACAGCTTCCGGTGCTGACCACATTCCCCAATGGAACCCCTGTTGCCCAACCGAAAGTTCGCTTTCTAGATGCCTCAATGGATTATCGGGCACTAATCTACATGGGCTATGAACCGGAGACAACAGTTATCGAACATCTGAAGGCGTCTCAGTTTCGCTGCACGAACGATCCAAGTCTCACAGCTCTACAGCAGAAAACAGCCGTCACGGTGGTCTGAATCACGTTTCTTGAAATTCATAGGTGCCTCAAATCAGCAAATGCGACCCGAGCCTTGCAGATCCTTGCTTTGACCTCATCTGCCACGTTACGATCAGAACTAACACAACTTTGAAGGCCTTTGAGCCTGACCGCAAAGGTGTGGTGTTTGGCTGTAAATGCGAGTACACTGTCATTTTCATGCGACTCGTCGCTACATATGTTCCAACGCCCAACCTGGAGGACCAGGAGATCTTGTTCGTCAAACCTGTAACCATTGGCCAACCTGATATGAGAGACTGCAGCGTCGCGCGGACACACCGTCACACCACGGTAATGTCCAGTCTCCTCGTGACGGTTTTATTTACAACACAAGAACAGCATCGTTACATTTGGGAGTCTCGGTCCAAATTCGGTTCGAGCGTCAAGTGGGGCATAATACGGAGTGCCTAGAGTAAAAAATCACACACCGATGTATGTATGTAATCGCTCCTCGAAAGGCACGATTTAGTGTGAAAAACCTGTGAAGTAAGACCACCGTCGATCACTTTACCACGCGCTGGGTAGTACTGCCCGGCAACCAAACACTGTCTATTTTGGGGTGATTTTGACATTCGATTTGGTGATTCTGAAGTAGGGATTTGGGATTTTAGGCATTACCAAATGCCAGAGCGTACGTCAGGATTTATCAAAACGCTTGTCGACGAATGAGCGTGCTTGGATTGCGCCACGTGTCCGTCGACCGTTACCAGATGAGTTCGGAGGAATTGTTGATCGCTTATTGATCCACAGTGAAGATGTAGTTGATGGTGGATTTGTTAAATGAATGTGTCCTACGCTTCGGCCACCGACGTTAACTTCTAAGAAGGAAGAACTGTGGTCTTAAAAATTTGTTACGGTACTATAACGTGTTATGACTGGTGCAAAACTCACGTGCCCTACCGATTGTACGGGTGGATGTATCCTAGTCGTGTTCAGGCTTCATATTTCACCTTGAAACTGAATTGTCTCACGTGTGGCCTGTTGTGTTTGGGTCATCTTTGGGAAATTGGGTTGGTGGGACCCAATGACAGGTAAGTCAACCAGACCTGTTAAGTCATCACGTGAATAGCCCCTAATTCAGCACAGCACTTCAGTGCATTTGTCCAGATTTGGCTGCAGTATATGCACATTATGAAAGTCTACCCAAGGGTCTCCAGTTAATGCATGGAATGGGACAGCTCAGTTACAATCCGACTCCGTTTACTCCATCACTTTTTGGAGCAGTCTAAGAGTGTCATTCATGCCCATTGATTCGAACCCTTGACTGTCTGCCAAATTCCCCAATGTAAACAGTCACAAACGATCTGGTGAACACAGTTGCTATAGTCATCAGAACTGAGCGGTTGTTTCGTACAAACTAGTCGTGTTTACTTGGAAGGTGGTACGAATGTTGAAGCCGGTATGTGCGCAGCGGACGATTTCATACATTTGCGAAGTCCGGTTGGTTCAACCTTCGTGCTGGCTAGTTTGCGTGGCTGAAGCGTATGTTCGACAAAACTTGCTGGGTACGCAATCTCTCTCGGCGTACTTTTAGCGTGGATGTTCTCTTTCAGACCAAGCGGCCTTACTATACTTCGTACGCGGTCAGCGAAATTGAACTATCTCTGAACTATTCAATGGAATTATCGATCTGATTGCGTCGGTTTGTGGTGGACTGTGATGTCACAGAGATTGCAGTGCTAAGACACTTTAACATCAAGCGAGGCAGTCGTTCGGTTACGGGTCTCATTCACAACACTGTTGAAATATGGTGAAATTTCATTCACATGACACCATCAAAGTTCCTCTGCCAAACTACCTGCCCATGGTCAAACGTGTCTAACGTTCAAGTTGTGCTAAGAGCGGGCTGGCTAAAGGAGGAAACAGGCGAATCAGTTGTTTGTTGAAAAATCTGGCTATTAAGTGCGAGTGCAAGAGACCGCAAGCATATTTACGGACATTTTACGATCTTCAATAGCGACTTCCATCTTCCGGTTGTCCAGCCACTTCTAACAAAGACAAGAGAGTTCAAGTAGAACATAAGGTTGACGGAAACTCGGGTATTGCGCCTAGCTGACGGGCCGCAAGAAGGGCGGAACTGACCGTGGGCTGTTGAAGAGTTTTCAGCGACCTTGTGAATAGTTTTGTGAAAAGACAACAGGCACTGAGATAATCGAGTTCTGAAAATAAGAAGGATAGCTTCTAACGAGACACAGGTTGGCGAGAAGCATTATTCTTCTCAGTGAACGTGGAAATTTGTTTAATTTGTCACCTGGGTTGGTGGCACGGAAACAATAGTCGCACACTGTGGAATGACTCGCCCTGTTATGCGATAAGGAGAAGGGAATCATCATCTCTAAAGTGTATGTAGCCCCGATCTTAACCTTTTTCACGTGGTTTCTGCTACCATATAAATTTGTGATGTATTAGCCAAGATGAACAATCACAGAAAACAAACTTTGTTCGCTACCTTCTTCGTTTCCATGACTACCACGGGTATATTCAGCCGCTTGAGACAATCCAAAGGCCCATGCATGCTAAAGGAACTTCAGGGGTATCTGAGGTACAGCGCGAAACTCGCGGAAGCCAGGACAAAGCTACGAAACCTCAATCAGTGTACACAACAGAATCAGTTCCCAACTTTTTATTCACGAATACTACACAGAAACCGAATCAATCCAGCTGCCACTGCACTAAGCCGCCACGCACACAATGAATGTGACACGATACAAGAGAATATTCGGGAACTAGAACGTAAACAAGCCCAATATGCAGGGGTACTAGAAACGCTGACGATATCCGATGGCTTAGACTTCAACGCACATGTTCGACTCATTATTGCCAAACGGACGGACGCCGGGGAAAAGAAACTCGTCAGCCAGCTTAATCCATTGACACCATGCACCAAGTTTCCAACAAATCCAGAAAGGTACGTGCACAATTTTTCTTCGGTAATGCTGGACACCACCCTTTTGGAAGCGTTGTCACTAGGTCCAAAATTTTGTTGTCCCAGTCGTAGAAACTGTCAGCTCGAGTTTGAAGTCCAATTTGAGAATCTATATGACCAGCTATCCGTGCTAGTACCTTCCTCTGAACTGAGTGTAGAACAACTGAAATCGACGCTAGGCAATTCGTGTTACAAGTACCTCAGCTACAAACCCAGACCCAAACAACTTTTAACAGAGGAACATTTCGAGACTCTGAAATGTTGACAACAAAACGACCAAGTTTTACCGTTCAAGCCAGACAAAGGCTCGGCAACTGTCTTGATGAATAAATCCGACTACATTGATAAGATGACTACCATTCAGACAGATCCAAATTTAAGAAAATGGGATCCAAGAAAGACAAGACGCATGTGATTGAAAAAGCGGTGTCCAAAATATTAAGACGTCTTAAACAATCCGGAAGCATTGACACCATAACCTTCGAGCGTATCCGCCCCACTGGCACAACAATCCCTCGGCTCTAAGGTCTCCCGAAGGTGCACAAACCGGGCCTACCTCTCAGGCCATCCTCGATATGTCTAATGCTCCTTATCATGCTTTGGCTAAAATGGCTTGTCAGTCTATTAGAACCAATCAGGAGAGAAGTATCGACATACAGCTTAAGAGTCAGTTTTGATTTCGTCGATCAGATTAGAGGTCTGAAGGTTGATAAACACTTCATGTTCTCCCTGGACGTCGAGTCATTGTTTACCAACATACCACTCACTGAGACAATAGACTATGTTTGTGACTTGAGTGCAACGGTTGGGATTTTGGAGTTCCCATCTCGGATCTTAAGGAACTCCTGCTCCTTTGTACGTACAATGTTCAGTTTACTTTCAACAATCAAATTTATCGACAGAAGGACGGGGGTCCCCTCTAGGTCCCATATTGGTAGACTTTTTCACGACCAAGCTAGAGACTCAAAAATTAGAAGCACTCATTGGACGGTTAACATTATATCGCCGCTACGTGGACGACATTTTCGTTCTTGCCGATGAAAACATCAGCACAGCAGACGTACTAAACAGTTTCAATTCAGTCCATGCTAATATCAAGGTTATTATCGAATCAGAACAGAACGGACAGTTAAGTTTCCTCGATGTCAATGTTAAAAAGAAAACTGACGGGACCATAGGACGCAAGGTCCACAGAAAGCAAACGTGGAAAGGTCAGTATATTCACTTTGATAGCTTCGTTCCGTTGCAACAAAATCGCAACCTAATTATATGCCTGGCCGAGAGAGCAATGAAGATATGCTCACCAGACTGCTTAGAAGAGGAACTAAAGTTCTTGGGACGCACATTCCTGCAAAACAGATATCCTGAAAGGTTCGTACTCAAGACTATGGAAGCCGTTAAGCCCAAACCTTCACAATGTTCTGTTAGGAAGAAGCCCGTATACATTAGGCTTCCATTCAAAGGTGACTATGTCGCGCAACTAATCACCAAAAGGCTTAGAAACTCCGTTGATACGACATACTTGACCGCTAATTTATGTATGAGCTCCAACTCCTAGCTCCACTATCAAATTCTGCTTGAAGGACAAATTGCCACGTTCTACCACCAGCTTTTGTGTGTACTCATTCGTATGCTCGTGCCGAGCATCATACGTTGGTCGTACGACAAGGCGTTTGTCGGACAGAATACGAGAACACAATCCCGTATCTCTGAGTGTTAGTGGGAAGAAAACAAGCTCAAGCGCGATTGCATCACATTTGGCCGAAACCTGTCATGTCATAGACAAGGAGCAAGCCTTCACCATCATATACCGGGTACTTCTGAACCGATCACAACTGGTACGATCCAAACTACTATCGATCGCAGAGGCAATTGGAATCCGACTGCTGGATCCGCAACCTTGCATCCAAAAGAAACTTGTGCGACCTCTGAACTTGAACTGGCCTACGAAACATCACACAAGTCTGTCTGACATTGACGTCACATACCTGATTCCGTGACCCATTGACCTATCACTCATCCAACCCCCCTTCCTTTGATTTCTATTTCTCTAAAGTGTATGTAGCCCCGATCTTAACCCTTTTCACGTGGTTTCTGCTACCATATAAATTTGTGATGTATTAGCCAAGATGAACAATCACAGAAAACAAACTTTGTTCGCTACCTTCGTGTATCGTCAAACTATAGCATTTGTAGGAATTCTCTCGCTTGCTATACCCATCGACAGTTGTCACGAGTTCATTGGGGAATATGGACAGATCAGGAACAAATTACATTTTCGATGGTCCAATAGTTTACATCATTCAATTCAACAGAGATAGCTCAAGTGGTTAAATCGCGAATTTACTGACCAATAGTTTCATTCAATTCAACAGAGATAGCTCAAGTGGTTAAATCGCGAATTTACTGACCATAAGGTCCGTGGTTCGAACCCGACCTCCCTCTCTCGACTTCCCCCGCCTAGGCTTCGGCAGCCTGGCAGTATCCCAGCCTTCGTGCTTCTTTCGAGTGGCATGGCAGCTAGGTACCGGAAAGGTGTTACAGACGAACGATTCATTTTGTTTTAGCTCAACCACTGTGCTTGCATCTTAACTTCTTGTTCCTGATACAAAGAAAAAGTAGTCCTAGTTGTGCCTATTTGTCGTGCTGTCCGAAGGGAGCGGTAAGGATGAAATAGATGAGATACTTTCAGGTTGCTCAAGTCTTGATGCAGAGGTTTGGTTCCGATCGCAGACCTTCCGGTCAGTAAGTTCGCCCCCTAACCACTGAGCCTCCTCGGCTCAGTAGTGTGTTGAAATATCGCCTATCGAGACGAGTATTATTCTCGGACCATTCTCGGGTACTATTCTCCGAATAGCGCTAGGTGCAAGGTGGAAAACTTTTGACTCTGCAAAAGGGTGTGAAACAGATCTTGAAGAGTTTGTTTTTGGTACCGTTCGCGTTCCAGGGTGGGATTCCAATAAATCTCTTGCTCTTGACTTGAGACATTGCAAGAGACGATGACCCGTCATGACACTTGAGTGAACAAAGGAATCCGCTTATTTCCGAAACCGTCGGGGGTTCCAGGTTCACTACGTGGGGCTGCGTTGCAGGTCAGAAATCCGGGCTGAACCACAGCGGATGGGTTGTTGTTAAGTCATTCAAACCAACGATTCGTCTATTAGTCTTTTTTAGAGATAAGTAATCCAGTGCTCTCGGTGATTGTTTCGCTCATCGGATGCCTGTTTGGGCCTGGTGCGCGCATCTGTTGGAACAACTTCCGTACATACCCAGAGTGTCATCTGACCTTCTCACTTTCTGAACCCACTAGGTTTATTGATCATTCGCGGATTCTTTTTCTCATTTGAGATCTGACAGTTCGTTTAGGTGCATTGAACTCTCGACCAGTAGGACTATGTGCGGAGCTTGGTGATCCAGTGCTTGGATCTAGTTGACTTTGTGGTTCCACAAGCGGAGTGCCAAGCATCTTACAGGGTTACCGACAGTATCTTTTAGTAGGAGTTAACATCACAAGGCGCCAGTAGGGAAATCAGTGGGTGGACTTGATAGTCGTGCTTCGCATCAGAGTCTGAGAGTTTCTCAATGACTAGTACTAGTGCAGTTAAGATCAGGCGTTCCTCATCCTGGTAGGCGAGTAGCGCCGACAGCACCCAAACGCTTCTTATCCCTCTACCAGGTGAAGGGCTGACCACCTGTCTGGTTCCGGCACTCTAATTTGAGCATGAAAAAACAGCAGTTGCTCCGGCTAACGATGGTTAGGCATACACAACACATCTCCCAACCAAAGCTGTCCTGTAAACCTTGTTCAATGGGAGTCCCTGTTGCACAACCGAAAATTCGCTTTTTAATTGTCTCGTTACGAATTAGCCGAGACCAACCCACACAAGCTATGGTCCTGAGACAACTGTTGTTGGACACCTGAAGACGTCTCAGTTCCGCCGCTTGAACAGGCCAAGTCTCACATCCATAAAACAACCATCCATCACTTCACTTGTTTTGTATCTTGGCACTGCGTACATCTCACCCATCTGTGGTCTATAATGAAAGAAAAGAAAGAGAAAGCGTTCAGCTGTAGCACCCTTCCGGTATCTAACTGCCATGCTGCTCGAAGGAAGCACGGGGGCTGGGATACTGCCAGGTTGCCCAAGCCTAGACAAGGGAAGTCGAGAGGCAGAGGTCGGGTTCGAACCACGGACCTTCCGGTTAGTAAGCGCGCGCTCTAACCACTTGGGTCATCCCGCCTCTTAATGCATTACAGAGGCGTAAAATCAGCACAGTCATCATAACCAACCCAACGAAAATAAATGTCCCGTAAACGGCGTTATTATCGGCAATCAACCTGGCAAGGGCAATATTGTGTAGAACATGGAAAATTGCGTGCTGATATGGACCAGTTTTCGCTTAAACAATGGTCTGAATGTGACAATGAAAAGGGCGAGGAAATCACATCAACGGTCCGAGGTGCTCGGCTAACTCAAACATGGTTAGCATGGATTTGGGTCAGTCAAAATAACCGGCTCAGCAAAAAAGGTCGTCCTAAAAATCAAACTAGATGAGCTAATCAGTAGAAAAAATCAATGACGGTAATGAAACACACACAGTGGGCGATAGATACTAAGTGGTAGGTAGGAATTCGCGTAAAAAAGTATCCAAACAATAAAGGCACAAATTAAGCAAAAAGATAGGTGCATGTGTACAAAGTTTACAGAGACAGTGGTGAAGTCGACAACTTGGAATTCGCAGAATCACTCGGCGAAATGCACAGGACGGGCGGAGTTATAAACAGTTGGCACTGGATTAGGAAGAGAGAACAAACGGGTGAACGAAGGACAGCCGAAGAGAGCGACAAACAAAACGGTGCGGGAGGGGGTAGATTACACCACAAACGATAGAGGCACATTAGGAGGCAGGAGAGACTGCCACCGTGTGACCTCCGTTATTGTCTGACTTGTTCCAAGCTTTCGGACGGTTACGTACCGCCCCGCCTCCACCAACCCCGCCATAATAACGCCTACGTCGGTTTCGCCCACCTCGACCGCGTCCCCTAGCGGTGTGCTGCGCAGCGGGTGGAACACCCGGATTTGTATTAGGACAGCTTTGTATTCCATATGCTGGACGCGCACGATGACACCGTCCACGTCGTCCCTGGGTGTGTACATTCAACGTTGTCTGGCATTGTTCACTGGGCGTATTCGAAATCTAACAGCAGAAATGAGGAAGTCAGAGGGACAAGGGTAGGTGGATTGCTTGGAAAATAACGATCAGCCGAGAGGAAGAAAACTAGGTGTACTGATGTAACAGACTACTCACAAGGTTGCTGAAAACTCCCCATCATCGTAAAGACTAAATTGGTATTTAAATAAGTGTACTGACTCTGCTCTTATCTCGGCTGCTCTGATTGGCCGACGGTGTGGCCCTTACAGCCAATCATGATCCACTAACAGACGGCAGATGAGAGCGGCTCAACAGTTGGTCCACTAAGGCAGCCAAAAGTTGAGTTGATGAAAGGGCAAACACCCTTCAGTACGAGGTGGTGCACTAGCGAACACGACCTAAGCGGTTACAAGCTATTAGACACGAAAGTAAATATCTCATCTGCACAGAGTTTTTGAAAAGTGAACACTTTCAACCGTCCCCTGGAACTTTCCTGGACGTTCTGTGAATAGTAAACAGTAATGAAAGACACTGTAAAAGAGTCCCGCAATTTCTGATGAAGCATCGGATGTGGGAAAGGGGCTTGGACAAGACGCTACTCATAAGCTACATCAGTAATATATACTGTTACACTGGTAGCAATAAACCCATGTGACCTTTGCTGTTTCGACCGACTAGCTTATCTTGTCGTACGGTTCTGATGAGGTGAACAAGTGAAATACAAGTGAAATCTTGAAGGGGTTTCGGATGCTAACCCGTAATTCTAACTAGACGAGAGAGGCAAGTGTGTGAGAGAACGTGTGTGGGCCCAGTCTTGAGACAGATCTATGCTCTAATTCACTTGCAAGAGAACCTGGGCCACCGCAGGCCCTGGACCAATAGTGTGTACGGACCATCGTCGAGGCCTTTCAAAAAAAAGGTTGCTAAACTTTGGGACCTACCACCAAACATGATGTCACCGCCTAATGAACGCCAAATGTCGACTATGTTTGAAAGAATGAATTTCTATCCAGGGCAGTTGACATTTTTGATCCTGCACGATGCCGAACCGAAATGACACTAATGGCTGGAGACTCAGGTGTGCAAGAGTTGGGCAGCAGCTGTTTCCGACGCAAACGGACAGAGGACGGAAACTGAAAAGATGGATTTCGATTGGTAGAGTCATTTTGATAGCGCAAATGATGGACCGAAACCTTCATGAATTATGAGATACTGTAAAAAAAAATTGTCACCATATCGATAACATAACGTCCGTGTGTTCAACACTGATAATTCTCTGCCGAAAAACCATGATTTATTCAAAAGCCTTGTTTTGAAGAAAAAAAAGTGAATGGGATTTGGTGCTATCCTACCACAATCATTCAGAGGTGCACACACCTCCAGACAATCATCTAGGCAACCAGGCGACATCGCGCGTTGTAACTCATCGCAGCTGAACTCAAGTAGAAAGAACAAAGAAGCGTCAGGATAGAAAGGCTACCAGGTTGAGACATGTGAAAGGAGACGCTTACCAACTCGGGCGGTACCCTTACATCGGTCGTCATGTACTGGTTGACTTCATCGCGTAAACGCGTCTCAATCGATTCCGCCTGTTGAATTAACATTTCGATGGCAGCCAACCGAGCGCACAAGCTCGAGGTAGCCTCATCACCTTCATCCGCGCTGTTGTCATAGGGTGACGCTGCTGGTAGCTTTGACCGATTCTCCGTGGAGTCTTCAGAAGGAGGGGTCGTCGAATGTGACCTGTTTTCAAATTCCGTGCCATTTTCGTTGAGTTCCTTAGCCGTGTGCACTTGCTCACGAACAAGGCGGTTCGCCAGGCGAAATGACAGTGCAGCGCTGAAATGAAAAGTTGAGAACTCAAAGCATCAGAGTAGAAACAATCAATAGGAGAATAGTGGAGCCATTCGAACGGGGTGATGACCGTGTAGGAAAATTGAACTGCCACAGAATCGCTCAGCTACGGCACCATTCCGGTGTCTAGCTGCCATGCTACCCGAAGGAAGCACAAGGGCTTGGATACAGCCGGGTTGCCTAAGCCTAGACAGGTAAAGTCGAGAGGCAGAGATCGAGTTCGAACCACAGACAGAGGGAGAATATGGATCAGGAGATCGTCGATTACTCATCAGTCTAACCGGCGAAGTACGAATGAAAAAATATCAAATTTCTTGAAAATAAAACAGAGTAAGTGGTTGAACTTTTGGGGTTGTAGTATAGAAAGGGGAGAGCTTGCCATGAAAGTGTTGGTGAATAAACGAATTGAAACGTACTCGAGTTATGGGACACATTTAAAGATCGTGAAGAACGGGAATCCTTAGAATAGCAAAACACAGACCAAAAAACATGGTCTCATGAAAAAACGGTGCCAATCGGCAATACCACGGTGACCAAATAAGGTCGAGGTCAGCATGATGATTACAGAAGTGGAAAGATAAAATTTTGAGAACCACTCACTGTCTTGATCGCAATTTCTTAGCACCTTGCTGCACTTCTTCTAACTGAGTTGTGACCAGCAGGAGTGAAGCATTGGTGGGAAGGTCTGACAATGTTGCGGACGATAACGGGCATTGCGTACTCCGATCAACCCCACTAAACGTATGCATACGTTTCACAGTCGGTTTGGTCGACTTAGATTGGAATTGATTTCTTCTCGACGCAGCAGTGCCATTTTCGGTCTTTGCAACAGTCCCAACAACCTGGAATTGTGAAATGAACAGCTATACAATCATAAAAAATAAATAACCGCTCAGCTGTAACATCCTCTCCGTGCCCAGGTGACATGCCACCCGAAGGTTGCACGAGGGCTGGGATACTGCCAGGTTGCCCAAGCCTAGACAGGGGAAGTCCAGAGGCAGAGGTCGGGTTCGAACCATGGACCTTCCGGTCAGTAGATTCGCGCTCTAGCCACTTGGGCCATCTCACCTCTGAATAGCTATCAGGTATCGGGATTTGGCGGCACATATCGGGTAAGTTGTACCCAAAAAAACTGAAAAACTTTACAAACTATGTATTTTGGGGAGTCAAACCGATAGCGTCATACCGATTTGCACCAGACACGTGGTTATCGCTCAAGTAAAGAGTCAAATCTAAAAGGCATTTGTTAACTCGAATATCCATTTTCAGGACCACCTCAAGTCGGATTGAATGGATCCACACACACACATCGAATTTTGTCGTTTGTGCAAACGTACATTGCTAGGTGTGCAGGGGGCGAGATGGTCTAAGTGGTTATAGCGCGGATTTACTGACCGGAAGGTCCTTGGTTCGAACCCGACCTCTACCTCTCGACTTCCCTTGTCTAGGCTTGGGCAACCTGGCAGTATCCCAGCCTCCGCAGCTAGGCACCGGAAGGGTGCTACAGCTGAACAACGAGTGCAGCCATTATGTTCATGGAAAGCACGACAACAGGATTAGGCGGCAGAAACGGTAGACATCGCGATAAAGCGACAGAATAATGAGACCAACTGTTTTTTCCATAAGTATATTGTTTCTAGTCAACATAATGGAGAAAAATTCCACAAGAGGAGTGTCCAACAGAAGAAAATCAGAACGGACAAACTGCATGGTACAGTAAAAAGCGGAAAGAAGCACCCCATCGAGTGCGCTTCGATAATGACTTCTGTCAAGAAAAAATCGCTCAGCTTTAACACCCTAGCTGCCATGCCACCGGAAGGAAGATCGAGGGCTGGGATACTGCCGGGTTGCCCAAGCCTAGACAGGGGAAGTCGAGAGGCGGAGGTCGGGTTCGAACCACGGACCTTTCGGTCAGTAAATCTGCGGTCTAACCACTTGAGCCTTCTGTCAACTTGGCTCCAAACCTCACTTTCTCATAATGTTCGTTCAGATGGCATTTTAATTTGAGCTTCTCCACTCGCGTTTCAGAGTTGACGTTTATCGCCCTGTCCACTCGGTATGTTACTACATCCTGATGGCTCTGAGTGTCCAAGCCTGTCTAGGCTTGGGCAATCAGGCAGTATCCCAGCCCTCGTGCTTCTTTCGAGGGACCTGGCACTTGGGCATCGAAAGGATGTTACAGCTGAACGAGGAACAGTTCAAATCCCGAAACAACCAAGGATATGGACTACTGATGAGCGGTACTCGAGTCCAGTGCTCCCCCTGTTTGTTGTGGACTAACCAAAAGAATTACGCCAGGACAGTAAGACGATTGTTCAAACGAGAGTAATGTGAGTGCGAAGTCAACATTCACCGTTGCTCATTCTTTCGTCCCCTCAAGTAAGAATGCGACCAGTTCGGATAAAAACGCATCAGACATTAGAAACCAGTCGTTGACCACGCCTCCTCAGAGAACGCGCAAAGCGGTAAAATTCCTGAGATACACGCAAAACAAATAGGTGCCTTGAGCTCACACAAGTTCGAGTTCAAATTCCCTGGACAGCGCTCAAGTTATACTACCACTGACAATCGAAAAATAAATTCTGGATCGACAGACCACGTGCACGAACAAGTTAGAGGCATGAGAACTGGAAGAAATTTATCAGTGTCAGTCGATAAACGTCAGTGGAATGAAGCAAAACACAATAAGTCCAGATACTTCAACGCTTGATGTTACAACACTTTACAATGTGACATAAGGATGAGACATTTGAACGCAACCGTCCACGCCAGAAGCCCCCAGAACGACCGCATGAGCAAAACGAACCCTGGCGAATTCAAGGGAGTCCATCATCCAAATAGAAGTTGATGGAACGCTAACTTTGGAGGTCAGGTGATTTTTTCTGTACATTCTGGTTCCCACAGCCGAAGAACATGCGAATTTGAAGAGGTTATGCCTGTGCACACACGACTTTCACATAGAAAGGGAGTAGCAATAATGAAGGCATGTTTAAATGGGAGCTGTAAGGACCACTGAACACGCAAGACAAGGATCACTAGCTCATACTAGCAGAAGCCAAAATTAGGGGGGGGGGAGCAACCCTACTCAATTCAAGCACATACATTAGTACGTGTATCCTGTCCATCTGAATCCCGAGGACTTGTAGGGGTCGTCCGCGACTGAGGCTTTTCATGGTTGTGATGATCGTCTGAATCGGACCCGGGAAAATCCGGTTCTTCGGTTAGAGTAGGTGGTGGTGGCCACGTGATTGCCATGGACGAGGGCCGCGTCGTCCCACCAGACCCTGAGGAGAATGAACCCGCAGTCAGCGCCACACCCGACGACGTTGCTGTTTGCGATGAAGTCGAGGACAATGAGTGATCGTTTGTTAGGGATACTAACAAGTTTGGGCGTAGGTCATCGAATGGATTGGGGCGTGAGGTGTCAGGTGGATACACGAACGGGGGTAATTCGCTACGAGGAGGCAGAGTTGCCACTGTGCGTGGATCGTTGATGGTAGGTTTGGTACCTGTCACACACGAAACACTGCGTCTAGCCGCGGCGGCATTGACCGACTTGTTGTTAAACCGTGAATCCTCAGACCACACAGGCGAGGCACTGTCTGTCCAAGCAAGGCCCGTGGGATCTAAGCAGACGAAGGGATAAGAATGTTGTTGAAAATGTACTGGGCGAAAAAGACCGGAAAAGATACGGCCATTGAGCTACATTCATCAATAGCTATGTAACCAGAACTGCAAGAGAACGATGAACACTCAGGATTTTAGAGAAAAAACGTATATACCTATTCGTTCCGCGTCGGGATCTCTTAGTTGTGCAATCAGGCTGTTGAACGCATACGCGGTTATTCCTGATTTGTCCCGCTTCTCATTACCAATTAATTAACTGTCCCCCTAAAAACCGAAACTGACGTCAACGGGGCGGATTTGTCACATGCAGGCTACGTACTAAACGAAGCCGTGATTCGATTGGTCAGAGTATCAGCCAATCTGGATCGAGGATTAGAGCCCGGTGATTCCTGCCCCATGATGATTCTAGCTTGACCTTGTGGAGCAGTTGTAACCCCTTGTTCGATTGGTCAGAGTATCAGCCAATCTGGGTCGAGGATTAGAGCCCGGTGATTCTTGCCCCATGATGATTCTAGCTTGACCATGTGGAGCAGTTGTAACCCCTTATCTCCATAAACGGCTGTCTTAGGCTACCGTGCCTTTTGATATTCCATAGTGAGCGGAGTGAGGAACCGAGGACCGATTTGAACGTTGCACCACTGGTTTGAAGTACACAACACCTGAAAACGGTTTTTAAAGGTGCTACTCTAGGCAAGCTGGTAGACACTGCATGACAAAAACCAGGCAAAGAAGCATTTGAAGTCTATGACATTCTGACCGTCATAAAGAGCTATTCCTGAGACCAAGTTTCACGGCGAAGGCCTCGGCGGAGCAGGATGATGAAATCTGACGTACAACACCTGGTGACCAGTCAACATCAGATGCTGGTCAACTGATATCGCTAGGGACTTCCGATAGGTAGCGACCGTTGGATTAGGATTGGAACGTAGTTTTTGTAGCCCGAACATGTGGTTTTAGCCTAGACATAAGAAACTCATCAGCTCTCCAAGGTAACAAGGGAATCGATGTTTACATTGTCATTTTGTGCCAATAGGTTTCCCATCCCAAACAGAAGGTAATGATAATCCTCGGGTCTACCTGAATACCGGCGTAATGGTGATACTGCTGATGGGGGAGGCATGCAAGTAGTATGTTTCCTTGTAGACTCGCCTTGCGTCTCTTGAAAAGGAAGATCTGTTTCGGAAGTTGTGGAGTCGCTTTGCTTGGATTTGAGCAAAAAATGATTTGAGTCAACGAATGTTCAGGAAAGTTCAGGAAGACGCGTTCAAGAGAGGATGGATGTTCAGTTTTTGTGAATAAGACGCCAACTAGATATTTGCTTCCCTGTCCAATAGTCTGTAACTGGGTAGTTGTCATTTTCTAATAAATAACTTCACAACGAAGGCCTTCCTCCTTTCACTGGTAGTCTTGCGGCGTTGTACGCCCTTGTCGACAGAGTGGATAGGCGAGCAATATTTTGGGCCCTTTAAGAGGAAGCTCCAAGCAGACGGGCCTCTTGGTAAGTATCCCACGCTTGACTGCTGTCACTCGCCGCAATATATCGCTTCACAAAGCGAAGTGAGTATTCATCCTCTTGTATGATCTTGGTCCTGGGTCACGGAAGGGGTCAATCGACAGGCAGGTTCTGCGTGCCCAAGTGTCCGGACAACGTTGTAGTTGTACTTCAAAGGAGTAAAGTTGCGACAATTCGTGTATTGTCCAAAGCAGCCGGGGATTTTCCGTAGAAAGTGCGTTTAAAAGACACATCTTATCTATGTGTAAGCAAAATGCCCGGATATCGCGTAAACTTGTAGGCCTCTTCCGTGCATCATCATGGTCATCGTCAACATGATGATGACGCATCGTATCGCTCAATCTTTACAACGACCGAAGTAACTTCCACGTATTGCTTGCGGGATGGACCAAGTGGTTAGAGCGCGAATTCACTGACCGGAAGGTCCGTGGTTCGAACCCGACCTCTGCCTCTCGACTTCCCCTGTCTAGGTTTGGACAACTTGGCAGTATCCCAGCCCTCGTGCCTCCTTCATGTGGCACGGCAGATGAACGATTGTTTGTGTCAGGCAAGTTTGGACAAATAATCGGTCTAGTGTCCTTCTACAATGATCATGAAAACGTTCACAAGAACCGGACACAGCGGCCTACCCTTCGCTAGTCCATCAGTCTGTTTACATGGTTGGTTGAGCAACTTAAAATTGAAATTTTCTGAGTTCTCATCATCCTCATCAAAGAATAGGCAGGCTTAAATTATATCGAACCAACCAGGCTGCATTAACAGACAATTATTCCATTTAAAGAAACGTTGGCCAGGTTGTGTTGCGGTGAATTTTTCACCGATAACGTTGAGCGGAGCGCTACCATGAATTCGCGTAGATTAGAGATGCGAAAAAGTTCACGTGTGAAGCTACAGATTGGCCACAACTGTCTTTTTTATGAATTCACTGAATGATTAGTACTTAGATGAAGAATTCTACCCTCCGATGAGTTATTGACTTCCAGTTTCGTTGTGCCGATGGGAAACTTCTCACCAAGACCACCTACAATTTCTGCCATTTTCGACCAGTATGAAGCTTCTAGCCTGGTGGAAAAAAACAATGTTCAGCTGTAACACCCTCTCCAAGCCTAGGTGATACGCCAACCGAAGCAAGCACGAGAACTAGGATACTGCAGGGTTGCTCAAGTCTAGAGAGAAGTTCAGATGCAGAGGTTGGGTTCGAACCACGGACCATCCGGTCATTAAATTCGTGCTCTCACCACTGAGCCATCTCGCCTGATGATTTCAGTTTGGAGAAAGGGGACCTTGTGGAGGAGCAAGCGTAGTGTCATCATGAAGAAGCATATCGTTTTGTACATGCGGCAGACACCGGAGGCCAACTGACACCACATCGATTTCACGTATTGATGTTGCTAGTTCACAGCCCAACGGCCGCAAGGGAAGGCAGAAGTTTGGTCCTCTGAGTGAGAATCCCGAAGTGGACAGGCTCATTTGGAGTCCAGCAACTTACTGGACAGCGAACGGGTGAAATATTTTCAGGGTTTACATAACACTGCTTCACAAGAAGAGACTGGAAAAGTAAGGGCCGTGAATGTTGGCCTCGGTTGAAGCGATTACATGACCTAGTAAATCTTTGTTACACTAAGGGGGTAGGAGTGATGACAACAACGGTCTACAGTTGTATAAAGTATGAAGATTAGCAAACGTCTGCCTGACTTTGGGACAGCTAGATTGCGAGAACGAGGTAGGCTTTCGTGTAATGAACAATATATGACGATATGAGTGAGTAAAACTCCTGGCCAACGAGTAGATCATATGTTACAGTACCTAGTTCTCAGATGACAATCAGCTCTCACCTGCAGCCAGCCGTATGCGACAACGCCCACATCAATGACTATCATCGTGAGGGACAGATTGTGGTAATTCCGACCCTTGAAATTCGCCCATCTGCTTCATCGAACATGGCTCCATCAGAGCTCATACAATTGCCGAGGCATGCGAAATTCTCCAGCGATTCTCCTTGAATTGTAAAGAGAGAGACTGCACGTTCCGGAGCGCATGGCCACATCCATCCTACCGATTCGACAGGCGCATAAGCCGACGAGCAATCGATGAATTTAACTCCTCAGTGATGCGCAAAGATTAACAGTTCAAGACAGTTCCGGTGGATTCAGTGTGCGGCACCGTCTGGGTCTAATGAACCTCAAGGCATCTCCATTCGGCCTCTTGGATGGGGACTACGAGATCCCCACTGCGTCCGGTTCGAGACGCAGAACTAAGTCATTTACCCCATCCACTTTTATCGTTTTCTTCACAATAAGGCAGCGAAGTATCAATGTTGAACACCGATGTCATGCTGTCGTAAACGCCAGAAATGAAACACCTGAGAAAATCCCGGTGCTGAACGAGACATCGGTCGTATCGTAGCTCTAAAATATTTAGCGTTCATCTGCAAACGATTTCCCGTTAACCATTGAAAGTAGACAGCTGGAATCCGCAACATTCATGAAGTCGACTGATCCTCGAGTAAGCCGCAAAAAGTGACGTAGAGGGTCGTTGGCCGTCGTTTTGACACCACCCCACAGTGTTCGAACTGCTTCAATAAGTATTTAAGTAACAATGATCGCAAAGACCAGACTTGTACTGCTTCACAAGTTGCCAAACAAGCAGAAACTGACCACAGTATCCGCAAGTCCATTCACTAAATTTTACACTACTAGAATGATTTAAGTAGACCCACACAGACGGAACAGTTGCCTAGGCACGCCGACAGGACGGCTGACGAAAACACGCGCCACAGCCGCTGTCGTTCCAACCGCATTTGAACTACCACACAACAGCGGACAAGAGAGTGGCTAATCCCAACACTGCTACGACTTCGTTTTAAAAGTCAACTCCGAATTAGGCTGCATTCCGAAATTACCACGTGGGAGAGGTGTATATTATCCGACGGAAGTCCGTGTGAAAAGAAACGAGGCGCTGCGACACAACTATCCGAAAGCTGGCAGGTATCAAAGGCGTTCGTCTTTATAAGGTTATCTCCAAGTTGTCATATACCGATGGGCTTACTTCGACACCTGAGCTGATATTCTGCAACCAACTGGGTCGTTCTCACTTATGGCCTGGTAACCACATCTTAAAGATTCCTAGCGAACCAAGGAGATTACTGCAAGCCAACCAATCCGAACTGAGAACAGTCCTTGGCGAATTTTGAGCTGATCTGTCAGGTTCACTTTGAAATTAGGCCTAAGCAACCAGCCACAAGTTGTTTCATTACATCCAATAGATACAAAGTTTACCCAATCCACTTAGCCTGGCACAAGAAACCGACCTCTAATGGTAGATGTTCGGACAAGACGGCATCTGGCATCAGCGATGAATTCCTTACAGGCGCCATAGTAGCTAGAGACCGACGAATGAGCCAACGTTACTGTCGGCTGGTTACCATTACTCGACAAATATTCGCTGTAACGGGAAACTCCCTTGAATACCAGCTGGATCCCCTGCCTACGGTATCCGTCAACTCGAAGTGCTACACAAAAGCTGGGGCATGTTTCAGTAAATAAAATAGTTGACAAACTGTGGTACATTTTCTCGAAGGATACTGTTTACCAGCTTGCTGAATACTCTCCGACAGCCCATGACCGGTTTGACCCCGCGTGAGGCTCACCACGTGGGCACCGACTCAGAGTTTTTGTCAACCTCATAGGGAAGAGCTTTCAGCAACCTTCTGAGTACCTTCCTTCAGGAAAATGACCACCTGTCAGGACGCGCCCAGATATGTAGATGCACATGTATAGAGAATGACGTATCCCCAAGGTCACCATCAGTACGACATGTTTCGGATAGATGGTGCGTTGGCGGAGCTCACCAAACACTTTGGCAACCAACGACCAGTAGAGCGGGACTGAAAATGTCCACGACCGGAACACCGTCATTGACTGTACAGAATGAACAAGTGAACGACCCTATTTGGCCCTGTGGTCATGCTATACAGAAGCTCCGTATGTTTTGTCCTGACAATACAGCCGTGTCCAGGGTTATATGTCTTCCCCTTATCGCCTAGTCTGGCAGGCTGAGTGCAGCCACCCGCAATACAACACTACCGTAATCTTCTTCAGCGATATTTAGTAGGTATGCTGTGTACTGATTCTCCTTGATGTAGTCGAATTGAACTGATACCAATGAAGACCATACCAAGTGTGTCCGAGGCGTTCGTTCAACGTTGATTGGATCGTACAAATAGCTAACAATTGTTACTAAAAACAGCAGTAACACTACTTCGGTGCATGATTACTATGCCAAGGAAGAGCTCAGATACTACGATGTTGTACAAACCTAGACAGGGTCATCGCAGAATGCTCCACAAAGCCGCGCTGGAATCTTCCAAAGCGGGTGAGAACCGTCAGCGTACGCATAATCATCATAGACAATATAACATCAGTGTTCAACACCCATGCTTCGCTGCCGTAATTGTGCGATTTATAGTTGTACTGGGGTAGGATAATGTCGAGGAGCCCACGAAGACGATTAAAGTCCTTGGCTCAGAAGCGGTGTTGGGCGGAAAATGCCAATGGATTACCATTTTTTGTGGAACAACTCATTACACATGTTCCAAGCCCCAACCTAAAGACTAAGAGACTGTATTGGTAATACCTCCGACCATTGGCATGCCTGGTACTGCACAGACATTTTCCAGTACAGAGATTCAGCTGGGTTCCGAGTGAGTCTCTCGCAAAACCAAATTTGTTTGCAAGTGAGTGTATATTCCCTAATTTCGTGCAATTTAGTTTCAAGTAAAAGGGCGAAACCGGTCGTGGGCTGTGGGGAAAAGTCAAAGGTTCAGTCCGCGAGACAATGCGTGCGAAGATGATACCCAAGATATTCATCATCATCATCATCGTTCAGCTGTAGCACCTTTTCAGTGCCTAGCTGCCATGCCACACGAAGGAGGCACGAGGGCTGGGATACTGCCAGGTCGCCCAAGCCTGGACAGCGGAAGTCGAGAGTCAAAAGTCCGGTTCGAACCACGGACCTCCCGGTCAGTAAATTCGCGCTCTAACCACTTGGGCCATCCCACCCCACCCAAAATATTGCCCATCGAACTAGTAGGGTATTCCGATAGGGTATCATCGAAAAATACAAAGATACCGCTAATTACAGTTGGTTTGAAAACGATCGCATACTACAATATAGCGCCTGCTGTTTTTCGACGTTTCAGAAGTGGGCAGGAACAATGCAGCGGTCAGACTCATTTTTCTTAATCATTCCTTTTCTTGACCTCTTCCTTAATTTCTTTTACTTTCTTGAACTCATGCGACCTTCGGCTTCCACGGCGTTCTCCTCTCGTAATCGGTTCTTTCAGAGTAGAGTGCAACGAATTGCTGTTAATGGTCATACTAACCTAAGAGCTGTTGATTCCCTGACCCCAAAGCAACAGAATTTGTGTTGATCGTCTGACCCCTCAAGTCGTTCTGTCATCCCCATGCTTGTGAATTTAGTTGCCTTCAGAACAAGCTCGTTCAGAGAGTTGACCGGATATTACACAGACTCAGTGCTGAGCTGCTAAGGTTTGTTTAAATGCTTGAGGGACTGCCCAAGTCGAGGCAAACAGTTGACAGCTAGAACCCAATCGCGCCTTACTTGGCGCGGTTGCTTCTGGTTCGTAACTCGTAACGCGTACAGGACCATGAGACTCGTCTAGTTCGACAAATTGCGTATCTCTAACCTTCTAGGGCAACCATTCTTTTCTTTTCTGCGAACCACCTGGGCTTTGTATTGCGAGTGATCAAAATTTGCTATTTTCATGGCACATAAAAAGCTTGGAAGCTCGAGATATCTCGATGGTTAAGGCGCCAATTAACGGACCGGACAGTCTATGGTTCGAAAAGGCTGCCAGGCATATCGATTGCTCCAGTCTAGGCTCGGGCAATGTGACAACATCTCAGCTCTCGTGCCTCCTTCCGTTGGCGTAGCAGCTGGGAAGCGAAAGGGTGCTACAGACGAACGACTGTCCTTTCGTCGAAAAAAAGCCTCCCTTGACCATCCACCAGCATACAAAAAGCGGGCCTTGTTAAAAATCGATTCAACTCACCATCCTGATAGAGCAGAGATATGTTAGAAGGAAAATCGACGTGGGTGGTGCTTGTCCCTTGACTTCGAAGCTGGCCTGAGAGAAGTGTGCAACCCGTGCGTGATGTAGAGGATTCCATGTCCTGCAGAAAGACGTCTCCATCGTCCAAAATCGGTCGACCATCAGGAGAAAAGGGAGCAAGTTCATCCGGATACAATCCAACAGACTGACAGCACGTAGGTTCATAATGATCCATACTACCGAGACTGGAATGACGTCTTCGGGTGGGACATGAAAGATTTTGAGGATCTCGAGGAGGCCGGTGATTGCGAGAACGTGTTTTGGCCGACCCCGTGGAAGAGTGCAGCAGTTCGGGCTGAAATAATTAAGTCGGCGGGTTTGAGTAGCCGTTTTGGTACAAAGCGTAGCGAATAGGTAAAGAGTTGTATATAAATGAAAAGTAGCCGAAATATCAAAGCTATCGGCATCACAACCCTCTGATAGCTTTTTGGTGCCCAGGTTGACGAAAGCCTAAAAGAGGAGTGAGAACTACACCAGATATAGCAACTCCAGGCAAGCGTCACGGGGTAAGTTGAATGTGTACGAAGTCCACTAAGCTATCCAACAAAGTATCCCCTCTCAAACGAGCTAGTCCAAGTGCGTGTGCTATTTTAGTGGAAACTTTATAAGTGAAGCTACTCTCTTCCGCATGCCGAGAAGCGTTCACAGTGGGGCTGTTTCATCCTAACTAGGAAGAATATTACCCTCGCTGTGAGCTAGACTACTAACAATCCATAAGTAGCTCAGAGAAATAATTCCACAAGAGAGAAACCGTCTTTTGAGGGGCCGTCAGTATGTGAAGGATGAGTGACGCTATGTCCTGTCTGAGTGAGGGTTAATCACACTGCCGATCGTGATCAAACGGTGAGGAATCAGCTCCCTACTGGCGTTTCGATTCCCAGTAAGGATGAACAACTGTACAGTGCCTCTCAGGTTTTCAAAATGAGTTGGCCTCAGTGACAAGACGAAATTTCGACAAAATTAATCGCAACACTGGAGAATAATCAGAATAAGTGCAAAACGTTTCTGACACAGTGACCGGAAAACGCCAATCGACCCATTTGTTAGGAAAAAGGCGAGGTTAAAAAGAGGTTAGCCGAGGTGGCAGGTTTGTGTATTATGAAGACGGATATGCGTGTGACTTCTGGGAAGGTTCTTGCAGGCAAGAGATTAATAACCAGGTGACAACTAGATGGAGGGAAGACATTGAAAACCTTAGGGCGAAGGTTAACTGGCACACCGCCTGGATAATATATGCCGAGAATCCCTTATTGGTGGTAAGGCTGACAAAAAATGCAGCGAAAAAAGTTAGAGTATAAACCGACGCGCATGTCGTTTTTCTGAACACTTTCAGCAAAAGTACCACCAGAGCTGCACAACGTGTAGTAAACACCCAAAATCACGTCAAAAACACATGTACAGCGCGCGTTCTTCAAGTGTATCAGGCGACAACATTCCGGAAATTCCAGCGTCTTCTGGAGACAGCATCCGGCGGATACTGAATTATGATTGGCTGTTGGATCTACACTCGACCAATCACAGCTCATCACTATGTTGGACTGACAAGCGGTCCAAATTTTGACCAGTCGCGTGCGGATTGTGCTTCTCGGACGTAGAAGCGCCTAACTGTAAGCGCCAGAGTGGTTTTGGTGCGGGATTCCGCACACGAGGTTGGTCCCCACAAAAAGACACTTGGTACAATTTGACCAAGTTCTCAAAATCACCATTTTTGGAGGAGACGAGGATAATGCGCTAGAAGAACTATCAGGGAACTTCAAAGGACTTCAGCAACTCAGATTCAGTGGGATTTCACATTATTGAGCTGAAAATTCATACAAAATTTACTTTGAAAAATGGAAGGAATGTTACCCGAGGTTCCAGAAACCGTTAGAAAGAACTGATACACCTTATCATAACTACCGTTTTCGTTTACCGATCTAGAATAACGGAGGAATGTAGCCAGAAAGCAACTTCGTCAAATATCTGGAGTCGAAAAAATTGACGCAGGATCTTAATATACCACCCGGCATCAAGCACAGCTTTCCCTATGAGGACGTCTTGAGGACATTTTAATTCTGTGCCAAACCAGGTTCTTCAATCCCTCCTCTTGTGTGATTATTCCCCCTCAATCTCCGATTCCCCTGGCTAACGGGAAATAAAAACCAGCTGTTAAAGTTGGTGAAGGAATTCCATCTCCGCGCAGCCTGTGGGACTGGAATATTGGACAGATCTGAGTCACACTTGATATGGGGCTGAAATGTCACTTGACATCAGGCTGAAATTACTAGCCCACACGAGTTTTCAACTCTTCGAGCGTCCTTGATCACATAAGCCTACCTTATGAGTTCCAGGAAGGGCAGAAAAGGTTGTCGAATAGTTTCCAGCAACTTTGAGTATTATGATATGTGGTGAAAGGAATAAGGCCTTTGTGTGGTTGAGTTACGCGGGATCCGATCACATATTTGTTGTGAGCAGCAGGAAATTTACTGGTTGCTCCAATACCGACCTGTCAAACGTGACTGCTCCACTCCAAATGTCATCCTAGTTTTGGAAAACTCCAATACCCATGTGTTCACCTCACAGAACGTTTTAAGAAGCAACATTACCCTGTTTCCTGCAACCCGATGCGTGGGTTTCGAAGTCTGTTCAGGTGGATGATGTAAACACAGGTTTGCAGTTTCTAATCCACACAGAATGGAGTGATGTCCTTCAAATCAGAAAAGCGGGTCACCTAACTAAAAACAGCAAGGTAGGATGCCGCTGTGAGATTGCGTGAAGGAAGGTGAAAGTATATCGGCGGAGCTGCACTTACCAATGAATTAGACTGGGCTGTAGGTGGAAAGGTTTAGATTAAAAAGTCAGCGAGCTGTCCTTCAGTAGCAAAAATGACCAACATTCAACAATACCACGTACCTCCGAGTTCACGACAGGGGAAAAGGCACAGTCATCAGGTGTTAGACTTGAAGACGCATGACTACTGGTTATAGTGCCAGTTACGGACTCAGCACCACTCGGACCAACCGAAGGCAACGGGGGAAGAGGTTGGGCTAAAAGTCTTCGGCTCGGTGGGGGAACACACCATCGATCGGTTTGGTCGCCAGAGTAGCTCTCAACGGACATATCGGCAGAGGAGATTAAGTCATGACAGCTTTGCTGCAGTGCCCTAAGATTCCGAGGATAGAAACAAGGAGTTCCTAGAGGATTGGCCGAATAGGAGGATGAATTCCGTCGACATTTGTATCCGAGTGCTTTGGAATCCAACATCGAGCTGGTATCCTGTGCAGGGCAAACTTCATCGTATATGGTCATAGAGTTGATGTCCACTTGCGAAACTGACTGATCCATGGACAGTCCACCACGTCCGGTGTTATTCCGGCGAATCAAGTGGTTACCCAAGACAAGGGGAACACTTTCACACGGTTCCGAATAAGTATATCCAGGAGAATCGTAGGTGGCCTGAGGTGAGTCTGAGGAAGAACAGTGCACCGGGTCCTTCTGTCCTGGTCGGTCAAACGACGCTATTGTTCGAGAAATAAAGACAATTTTCAAATCAAAACGTCTTGCTTAAAGAAAGAAGGTTGTGTGTTTGCCGGAATCAAGACTAATCAGCATGGTTTAACCTTGTGAGGGGAAAAGCACTGGGCTAAAAAATCCTCTGAATACTTCAAAAAAGGCTGGCTCTGTTCTGTTCAACTATGTGCATGTTACACTGTTCACGTCGGATTTACCTCGGTGACCGATTCGAACCGCCTAGTACGAAATTGTACCACGTTCTACATGATACGATTGTCAAACCAGACCGATTTTTTTCAACTAACAGGTCAGACGATAGTGAATTATGCGCACGGCTCACAAAGATGTACGTGGGCCTTCACGGGTGATTCGCGCATCACAGTGGGATGCAAATTCCCGCCTGGAGTTGAGAGAATACCCGCTAGTTTACTGGAGTTGACTCAAACATGTTATAGGGCCTTGTTGTATACGAAAGCCTGTCTGTCAATACGCCTCAATCAATCGCTCCAACCCAGGGGGCAATATGCCTGACTGCACACCAACGTCGAAGTGGTCTATGAAGCAACATGCAGCCAGTTGTGTCAACAAATCGATCATCCTCGCACCTGTTCGACTGCTCTTGAAATGGGCTGATGGGCGCGGACAGTGGTCGCTGTATAAGACGGTAGGTCGATCGGTGTGCGTAGTTTATAAAACGCCTGCTCACATGATTTAGTAGTTGAGATCATAGGTAACCAATTAGGACCGACCACAGAGGACCTACTTGGGCAAGGAAGTTAGCCAAGGCAAGCGTCATGATTCAACCTGCATCATTGCTGGGAGAAGCACGGAATTTTGATTCCAGCAACAAAAATGGATGAATGTTACCATGGAGTTTATATCTCCTAGGTATGCTACTACAATAACAAATCAAAGGGAGGTGTTCAGGTAGATCGGGTGAGGCAGTGATGGATATGTTCTGATCTGCTTCAAGATAGCTCGGTGCGCTAACCTACTAGCCGGAATGTCCGTGGTTCGAACCTGAATCCGGCATCTCGCCTGTCCCTGTTTAAGGTTTGTTGGCCTGACAGTATTTTATCCGTCGTGCTTCATTCGGGCGGCGGGGCACCGAGGGGGTGCGACTGCATTATTTATTATATAGTGGTATTCGGTTGACGTCAACACCACAAAAGAGGAATATTGACTGAACTAAGAACTAGGTTAAATAAAACTGGAAGTGAACGTTGACTTATAGCAAGTAGACACACGAGATAAGCCAAGTGGTTAGAGCGCGAATTCACTGACCGGAAAGTCCGTGGTTCGAACCCGACCTCTGCCTCTCGACTTTCCCTGTCTAGACTTGGGCAACCTGACAGTATCCCAGCCCTCGTGCCTCCTTCGTGTGGCATGGCAGTTAGGCACCGAAAGGGTGCTACAGCTGGACGATAGACATAATTTTTCGTCAAAAAAACCCGACTGCGATGATGGATTGACCTGACGACTGACCTGATGGGTAGCATAGCAACCTGAGTTTACACTGTGAGTATTAGCTCAAAGGCTACTCAGCACACAGGCGGTCAAACTGACATTCGTGACTTTTCGACAGTCCAAAGTCGTTCCATGTGACATAACTGCTATTGGTTTTTCACGCATACGTACGATAAGAGCTTACATCCACTCAAAACTTGTACGTATTACGATTTTGGTTGATTCGGAAGACCACATGACTTCAGAGGAAGTGTACCTGCCTTAATGCACAATCTCAACTCAGAAAGAGAGCAAATGGACGCGAGGGGTCTTGATTTCCCTCCAACGTAGACAGGTGCAGTGAGTAAGCTGGTCTCAGCGCCTGAACCTGCGCATATTTGGTCAGAGGGGCGAGTTGGTTCAAGTGGTTAGAGCGCAAATTTACTGACCGGAAGGTCCGTGGTTCGAACCCGACCTCTGTCTCTCGACTTCCCCTGTCTAGGCTTGGGCAACCTGACGGTATCTCAGCCCTGATGCTCCCTTTGGGTGGCATGGCAGCTGGGCACCGGAAGGGTGTTACAGCTGAGCGATTTTTTTACATTTGGCAAGAAATAAAACGGAATAAAAAAATGGCTGAAATAAGCCAGTACTCACAGCTGAGTTTCGATGGATCCAACGGAATAATCCCTAGAGCTTCGATGAACCCTCGAATCCATGTTCCCATTTGTAACTTGTCTGGAGCATCGAACAAAATTGCCAAAGCACTTTGTTTCGGAACAGCCAAACGCAGAGCTGCTTTGTGGTATTTGTCCCCGGCCAAGCCGAGCTCCACCTGACCTGGTTCAAGTGTGAGAGAGAAAAAGGGCCACGCATTCGCCTGCGTGATAGACTGGTCATCCGTGGTGGGCGAGTTGAACAAACGAGCACGCGATGGTTGCTTTGTGAGTGGATAGATATCCAGACAATGGGAACGAAGACAACACCAACGATTTGTCCAGGGTACACGCCCCGGAATGGAAACGTAAGCCTCGCCTATGTATGAGTGAAACAAAGGCGTGCACACAATGAAATCGGATATCTTCTGATAGGAAACCTAGGCGAGCATGGAAGAACTGAATAATTGGACAAGTTAATAAGAACCACGAAACCAGTTGTACCCATGAGGAGTTAATCAGTGCTGCGTGGTGAAGTTTCACGGACCAGCTTGGGAAAGAAAAGAATGAGCCAACAAGGGATCAAAAGATGCGAAAACTGTGAGGGTGTGATCGGATCTCGAAAATCTCAGCCACACAGGTCTTTCCGCCGTTCTGGTGGCCAATCAGCTGGCCACACAGAAAAATGAATCACACTGTCACTTATAAGCGCCGACCAGTTTGTAAAGCTGGTTACCATGACTTTGTGCAGGATTCCAAGCCTACCCAGTTGTTGATCAATTCAGACAAGTATTATACAGCTGGCTAAGCGTGAATAGTCAGGATGTTGTATCCGATTAGTCATCGACACTCGCGGAGGACCAAACCATTCCATGCCATGGGTTTGAAATTTAACCGGATATTCAAAGTAGTGGTGTGGACAAAGTCAACAGCTGGTTTGACTAACAATCACATCTAAAGACAAATTTATCAATAGCCGACAGGCGTGTGTAGAGGAATTGTTAATCACCACGAACGCACCCCCACGATGAGTCTCAGGATTAAGAACAGGTGTGGCTGAGATTTTCGGGATCTGGCCACACCCTTGCCTACAACATACGGCCTGATAAGCAAAGCCCAAGGCCTGGTAGTTCTAAGGCCCTTGTAAATTTGGATGAAAAGTCAGATAAAATCGTTCTGCGTTGAGCAAGAGTGAACCACATTGATAATCAGGCGTTCGTGGTCGAAAGACTAATCGTTTAAACTACTAAGCGGGAGGTCAGGGGTTCCAAACTCCCCGTTGCAGTTTCGCGACATACAGAATACTGCTGATTCGTAATGAGGATGAAACATCCGTCCAAATTAGCCAAAAATTACAAGCAACACATATAAAATCAAACAGAAAAAGTGGAGGTCAGTTCACAGACGCGAAATTCAACAATTAGGAAATTGGCAGAGGCAGCAAAGATACACGACTATATTTGAAGAGGATAGACGAGTAATGCAATTGACCGTCGATTTCTCACGGCGACCAAGTTCCCCGGGACACAATAGTCGGCGGAATCAAGGAGCATTTAAAGCAGATTGCTGGATCCGCACATGTATCAACTTTCGTAAAAGCAATACACTCTCGATGAGTTCATCTCACATCAATAGATTTGACTCGTTCTCTTCGTATCAACGTATAGACGGTGGTCTATGGCTCTGAGTGAATGCATCGAATCGGTGCGGGTCAAACAGAAACCACGCTTTGGCAGAAGGAATCATGTCCTTTAGTGCGAACCTTTGTGATTCACCGACAGAAACTAAGCAGTTGCGCGCTATTCGACTGGACAGTTTTTAAAAGAAATTGAGCTTTCGTGAAGGGCCCCTAGAGATCAAACAATAATGACCAAGCACTGCAACATGGTCCCATAATTTCCGTGCCAACTTCCCATCAGGCGTGAGGCGCTTTGTCTCTAGGCTAGACATTACTCGCATGTTTCATCAGTAGTATACACCTCTCTGCAACGCTTTGACTGGTACTTTAGACCATCCATTTGTGGCACAACAAAATCTTGCTATGGGAGAATGAGTCAAAATACCACACTGTAGATAAGCAACTTTGTGTGCGCCACTGACGTGATTTCGTCTCATTTCACTGGCATACTGTTGACCACCGCTAGGGTAGATATTGTTTCGCCCCATGATTTTGCAGACTGCGATGCATCTGATGCGGTCAAGCCGTATGAAAAGAACGTCAAAACACCGCAAAGTGCCTATAACTGAGAACTGTTTATAAACGTGCGGAGGCCAGTCGCTCTAAATCACCGAACAGCATGTCGACTGGACGGATGTCGCGAGTGGGGAGCGGCGGAGTGAACGAAGACCTGTCCCATTCAGGCAGAATGTCAGCCAAACCCATTTACAGCTCGACCGCTCCGTCCTTCCGATCTGATATGAATTCCACGGTGACCCTATAAATGCAGTGGTAAAGGTCGTTGTACGTGCTTTCTTCGACAAAACCCTGACCGCACCTGAACTCATTGATTTCTGCATCTACTTTATGGATTCGATACACACCCGTAATCCTCCATGAACTCTTGACCCTTGATATATCGAATTAATTTTAGCGGACGTTTTAAACGTGTTTTTTGACCGCTTGCATTACCACGACTTGTGCGTACACGTTTGTCGCTAGTTCACATCGATCTGCTATGCAATTTCCGTGGCGTTTATAATACGCCTTAAGGTTCTCGTCGGACTTGAACGATTTGTGCAGCCATTGAGACGGAAGACCCCTAATTTAGGGTTTACGTTCCTTTCATGTGCGCATTTTTATACAAGTAGTATCGCGCCTTCTTGATAAATTTCAGGACTTCGAAATTATTGGATTGCGGATTTGCGCGTCACTGAATTGGGTTTTCCAGAACACGTCAGATATCAATTCAGCGGTCTTAAGCCCCCGAATTGGTCGAAAAAGCAAGACAAGGACTTGCACAAGAGTTGCACTACCGTCCGCAAGATGCAACAATAACTGAACGGCGATGAACTGAAGGAGCATTTACATCAGTATCAGCAAATGAGTCAGGAAACAACTGAAAGTGTGAATCGTGTAATGACCTAGCCTTCTGTTGAGGCGCAAATAAAATTTTCAACTCACCAGATACAATCACGTGACTTTCACAATCAGATCGTGAAATCCCCCGATGGTGCGGGCAGAAGCCCACGTGGGTGAGATCGACCAAAGGACCATGAATGTGTGTGGCGTTAAAAGGAACGGTTGACTGGTCCATTTTATCCCAACTACCACCGGAAGGACCGACAAACGAGCGAGGTCGCATTCGGCCGGGGGAAGGTGAGGGAAACAGAGGAGACGATTTGAGAAAAAGACCACAAGCAGATTCCAGCTGAGGCCAATCAAACCCAGATGCACAGGTTCCCGAACTCCCTGGAAGTCGAGCTGCCGCCGCAGGTGGTGGCATTTGTACAGCAGTTGTGAAAGACTTGTTGTCATCAGCAAGAAGGCTAGTGGATTCTACGTTAGTTACGGGTTGGTTTGACTCAGCAAGACCCATCGTGTTTGACGCACAGGGGCGCGACTCCATAGTACCGAATGCTTGAGGTAGAGATTTCCTGGCGCGACGCTTCGAATTCAATGATTCGACTTTGCGTTTCATCGACGACAACAAACTTTCTCGACGTGGACGAAGAGTTACGGCGGACGTCACACTGCGACATGATACTGTATCCGCTTGGACAAGGGTGGTGGACACTAGGGGGTAAGTGGACTCTACCGGTGTCTGTATCGCTTTACATGCGTTACATAATTCGTGAGGACCAACACTAGGGCTATCAGTGACGACGGTCCCAGGAATACAGGTCACTGCGGAGGATAGGCACACGTTGGAAGATGATTGACTTTTAAACACAGACGGATGGCACTGAAATGCGTGACCGCTGACTACGCCATCCGCACTGTTACCCTCACTGCCAGATGACACTGGGGCAGAGAATCCACTGTCCTCCTGAAACGAGAGAGAGAGATCAGAATTGGGAGGGGTAAACCCCGGAACAGACTTCCGTGGTATTTGAAAAAAAAGCACCCGCCAACAAGTTACCTGAATTTCCAACCCGTTTGGTAAACATCCGTTTAGATGGTCCCCATCCGGCTGAGAGGGAGAACGGATCGGAGTAGCAGGAATACATGATGGAGGTAACAGAGGAACGGAGGAGATTGAGTTTGTTATGCCCGGATGCTCAAGGAATGAGTGTATTTCCGATGGAGTAATGCCTTGTGCATACATATTGATTTGCTACGAAAAACATGAGAGAAGAAATATTGGAAATCAATTGGATCAGAATATGCTCGACCACACGACCCCATATTGCAAAATAGTGAAGAACGCGCTTGAATTGCTATCTGGTCGGTAAAGGAAAACAATTATCGGAAAATAATTACTTCATCGATGGAGTATTTCGCTCATCAGCACTTACCCCAGACATCTGATTACCTCGAGTCAGCTAAAGTGGTCACCTTTTCGTAACCGTGGATACGATACCAACTAAATAACCCAGGTCAATGCCATCGAATTTGTCCCACTTAAAGGAAACACTCGTCGGGTAATTGTAGCGAAATTAATCAGACTTTGGGAGTTGTCAGCATAAAAGAGTAAAACACGATCGTTTAGCTGTAACATCCTTGCATTGCCTAGCTGCCGTGCCACCCGATGGAAGCATGAGGGAGGATATACTGTCAGGTTGCCTAAGCCTATACAGGAGATATACAGTCGAGATACCGTGGCTGGATTAGAACCAAAGTTATTGACGGAAATGTCCTTAGCTCAGTGGTTAGAGCGCGAAGTTGGTCACCGGAAGGTTCGTGCTTCGAACCAGACCTCTGCCTCTAGGCTTTCCCAGTCTAGGCTTGGGAAACCTGGTAGTAACCCAGCCTTCGTGCTTCCTTCAGGAGGCATGGTAACTAGGTACCGAAAGGGTGCTACAGGTGAGCGGTTTGAGGTATTCTTAGTCAGCCATCTCGAGCTCATTTGAGCATAAAACTGTTTCTAACTTCCGCTGGTCACAAACTGATTATCAGTCATCCGTCTGTAACAACACAAAAGCATTCGGGTCAAGCACGTTTTGTGGACAAGCAAGCGCTTACAAATATTTAAGCACGGGAACTGAGATACTGTCAAGTTACCCAAGTCTGGACAAAAGCAGTCGAGATGCCCGAGAGCTGGATTCGAACTACGGGCCTTCCTATCGATAAGTTCGCATCTTAACCACTGATTCATCGCTTTGACCAAGAGCTTGTGGCATCATATCATGATCCATCCAGCTCCAGTACATTCGACCAATTTGAGGACCAATTTGGGAATATCACAAACGAGAGATTCAGTTGAGCCTTTCGTGAAAACCAAATTGATTTGCAAATGAGTGGATTTCTCGAAAACAGTCCAATTTGGGTTCAAGTTGACGGAAACTTGGGGACTGCGCCTGCCTGATGAGACCCACGAAGGACGGAACCGGTAGTGGACTGTTCAATAGTTTTCAGCAACCTTGTGGATAGTTTCCTTCATGAAAATTTGAGGACTAGTCGCGAAACTGTAGGGGCTATGCTATGATTAACGAAAACCTTTCGACTAGTGATTTTTCGTGTCCCGTTTTCTCTGAGAGTAAGCAGCAGTGAGGTGTAGACCGAAAGAATCCCACAGCCCATGTGCTAGCATGAATTGTTTTTGGTCAATGACAGAAACGATTCTCTTCACGAGGACCACAGCACTGGGATTCATCTGGTGCTTGCCATCAGAACAGACGTCTGAGTACAGCAAGTGGTTGGACTAAGTGAGGCCGTTATAATAGGTTCCATGCTTTAGAGTTTTGACTTGTCTTGTTCAAAGCTCAATTCGGCAGAAGCTGTGGCAGCTGATGCCAATCTAGACCTTGCACCCGATTTATATCAGACGAGGAGGATGATACTGGTTACGACAATGGAGATGAACCAGTGGAGTTTGTGTTCACTTCTACAACTGACGGAAAACATGTGGTGTAGCACCAAGACCACCTCGTGTGCGGTCAAAATTCACCGTCTGGTTCGCCCAAACTTCCTAGGGTTGAACCAAGTAGCCCCGCTCGGGCACCGTTTGCCAATCTACGCATGAGGGGATTGTGGTGAACAACTTGAAAAGGAGGAATCAGAATGAATGGTTTGAAATGCGAACCTCCCTGGTCACAGTTCTCTATGGTTAGACCAATTATCTCATGAGTTGTGAACATAGCAATCAGAGCAAAGTGGTATCTAATCATAAAGGAAACTACTCACAAGGTTGCTGAAAACTCTCCGACAGCCCACGATCGGTTTCGCCTTTCTTGGGACCGGCCCATCAGGTAGGCGCAGTCCCCAAGTTTCCGTCAACCTTATGACCTACTTGAACCCAAATTGCACTGTTTTCGAGAAATACACTCATTTGCAAATCAATTTGGTTTTCATGAGAGACTCAACTGATATTCTACAACTGCACACAGGTCGCCTCATGTTTCAGTTGGCACGATATTCGAGATATCGCAGTATATTTTCATAATCAATTGGAAAAGGTTTGGAACCGATTGAGAAGTCATCGTTTCAGAAGAGCTTGGTAAACAATCGGTAGTTTTTTTTTATTTGGGCAACGTTTCGCTTTTGACACAAAAGCTTCATCAGGCCAAGTGAGCAGGTCATCAAATTGGCCAGGTTATAAGACGGACGGGGAACCAATCAGTAAGTCAATCCTCTTCAGATTATCACACTGGACCAGTGTTTAGTGTCAACTAACGGCTCTTGTCGGTTAGTGTGGTTGTCAAAATCTTGCGTTAGTGGATTGGGGGTGGTATCTAAACCAGAATCTGTTGTCTACAGTTCCGCCCATGGCACATCAAACTTGCTTCAAAGGCATGGATGCTTCAGGGGCTGTCTTGTAGGTAAGCCCCAAGAAACCAGGCTAGTTACTTGTAGCCGTGTACGGTTGCTAGTGCTTGGGCATTTCTGAGAGCTGGCGGGCACGCAAGTTATCCAGAGGAAAAGGAGTCAGATAGTGCGGGCGGAATGTACAGACTAATGTGTGTGTAACGATTTGGTCACTGACGCATCACTGCATGCGAGAGAAATGGATGTCTGTGGACGAGGCCAAGACTAGAGAATCACCTGTTTCGTGTGGTGGTACGCTCAAAGGACTATTAAGTCCCAATCACAACATGAACCCCACCTGGGCTTGTCTCCCACGTCTGCGGCATGTGGACAGTGGGCAAGAAAATGCAAACAAAGGTGGGTGAATCGTGATAGGCCCCGAGTCGTGTTTGCGTGTATCCGTCCGCTAAAAATGCATAAGTTATGGCCGTGCATGTACCACACAGGATAAGACAACCGGAATCGATTATCTCTGGCAGAAGCGACGGAGAAATCCGATTGTGTATGGAGCTTGCGAATCAAGATGGCAAGCTCAAAAAAACAGAGAAGCAGTGCAAAAAGATGGTAGCTAGGCGCCCTCCAAATGCCTCGATTTTAGCAATATTGTATTAAACCGTAAGGACGTGTGATAAGCATTCAGTGTGGGAAATCAGCTGATCAAGACCTGCTGATGTCGTTTGCCTGGACGGAAACCCGGTTCGTACCGCGAGAGATGGTGAGCCAAGTGTGACAAAATCCACTTCATTTATTGTACAGTGCGGTCAGCATCAGGGCTTGCCCATCCCATCATTTGGGTTCATTCTTTCGCCTTCTGATTCTCAGTTTCAACGACAGAATCAACTGACTTCCACATATCATCACCATGATCGTTGACAGCAATAGGCCACGCTGAAAATTACATGTCGTACAGCCATGAGAGAAGACTTACTAAAGAAGAGAAAAAGGAAGGGTACGGATGTAATACACTACTCATGAAGACGCTGAAAACACTGGGACAGTTCACGATCGGTTTCGTCCCTCTGGGGGCTCATCAGGTAGGCTCAGCACCCGAGTTCCTGTCAACCTGATGTTCTACTTGAACTCAAATTGCACGAAATTAGCGAAATAGACTCATTTGCGAAGAAGCGCTATGTCCCCACAAGGGCTGGGATACGGCCAGGTTGCCAAAGCTCAGACAGGAGAAGTCGGATTCGAACCACGGACCTTTCGTTCAGTAAATCTGCGCTCTAATCACTGATCCATCTCGTCTTTACAGGAAACAATCAAGGACAAGGTGTCCATGTTTTTTTTTGGAAGCGCTGAAATTAACACATCTCAGAATCATGTGAAATCAATACGCCAACAGCGGGGTCATTTGTGAACCTCTACCGACCTAAGCACGGCGCACGAAAACAGGCGAACTTTAGCTAAGCGGTCTGACCGGGGAATGACATCATGGGGTCATCACTAGGATCGGTTGCGTGCCATGCCCTGCAGGGTTCCCAACCGCATGCAAGCAGAAACATGTGGGTCCCCGTTAGGGAAACGCCACCGACCTCAGCTCGATAGTAGTACACGTTCCAGCCACCTCGAGCTGGTGAGTTTAATCTGCCTTTCTAACGAGTCCGATTCAGTACCGAGTACCTGTTTACGCACCATGTGCTTGCGGAATCGGTGCAGCTATCTGGGCTAAAGAGACACTGGTGATCCAACACTTGAGGTCCTCGGATCGGAGATAGCCTAGCGCGAATTTACTTACCAGAAGGTTCGGCAACCTGGCAGTATCCCTCGTGTTCCTTTTAATTGACATGGCAGCTAAGCGCCGAAAGGGTGGAGGGATCACGTCTCAAAACCATGCAGTCGGACCGTGCTTACATTTGCCTCCCAAACACGGTCCGTTGCTTCAACGAAATTCGGTTCTGGGGGCCGGTTAGCGAACGTTGCTCCACTGGCGAACGCACTTCACACAAGCTTCAGTCAAAAACCTAGTAACTGGCGTATGGCTAACGAATTGGCTCGACGCTGTTCACCTTTGCTCACTCAGAAACATACGCGTTCTAATATTTACTAGGGTCTCCGTTTCCTGGGTGGGTGGGGGAATATACCGGCGCTGAAAGCAGGAATCGCAAAAAACATATTATCATCATCATCGACAGCATGACATCAGTGTTCAACACCGATGCTTCACTGCCGTACACCAACCCACACGAGCTATGGTTCTGAGAAAACGATTTCCGAACACCTGAAGAAGTCTTAGTTCCGCTGCTCGAATAGGCCAAGTCTCACAGCCACACAACAAAACAGCCCGTACTGTAGAAGGTTGATACACACGTCCCTTCAGATTCAGGGATAAACCATTCTGACGCCATAGGTGTCTCAAATTAGCAAACGCGGCCCGAGCCTTGCAGATTCGTGCATTCACCTCATCTGTCACACTACAATCAGGACTAATACAACTTCCGAGATACGTAAACAAAACATAACACATTGAAGACTAACTTTAATCCACATCAGTGCTTGCGCTTCTGTGTCCGCGGCCAAGACAGTGGTCCCCCGAGTGGGATGAGCGATTTTGATAACAAAATCCATGCCACTGTCGCGTCCGGCATAGACACCTGTGGCTCCACAAAGAAATATGACCAGACTAGGATTCATGGCATTTCCCGACTTGTAAGCAATCAGTCGCGATCCGCTGGCCAGCAGACACATGTTCAATCTGGTCCATTTGTTCGGCTTGTAGCGGTGATGCAACGAACCAATCAGAGTCCAAGGTGAGTCCATGAAAGCACTGAATCGTCGAGTCTGTGTGGTGAGGCATTTTTTGGGCAATCTGTGGGAAGAGGAAAACAAACAAAACCAATCTCTCACGAGAAGCAAATTTTTTTATATGGAAATAAGTGTATTTGTCGAATCTTGTGCAATTTGGATTCCAGTAGAACAAAAGGATGATGGAAACTCCGGAACTGTGTCTACCGGATGAGCCCCAAGAGTTTCCTGCGACCTATGAGTAGTTCCTTTTATGAAAACTGTGAACCTCAGAACCGCCGTCCCATCAGTATAGTGACAATGGTAAACAAGCAGGACTACACTTCGAACAAAATGCATTCACATAACACTGACAGCCAGCGAATAACAAAATGCGTCCGACCGGGAAACGACGTAACGCCGAGTCATGGGAGCACGCTAATACAGAGTATGAACTGAAACGCGTGCGGGTACGTTTTTGCGTCTTAGTACCACGGATACGACTGAAAAGCACAGACACGGACAAGAGACACGAAAACACTCGACAAAGAAGACATCATCATCACTGTCAGCTGTAATAACCGTACAGTGGTTGTAGTTGCCACAGTTTCGTTCACCGATGGTTTGGGGAGGTGGTGTAGATAACTGCGCATTGGAGGCGGAAGCTGATAAACTGGTGTGTAAAAACAGCACTGTCAGCGGACTGTCAAGTGGAGGGATTGGGAAGGGAGCTATGCATTGCAGGCAGTAGCTTGGATGCATGAGCGCCATTGAGGGCTCGACTGGGCCGTGTCTTTCTAACCCTTGATATGGCACGTCTCGGGGTCCCCATCCAGGAAGACAGCAATGACCAGAGCAGCTAAGTATGCTAGTAATGGCTTTTATACTTCGCTGCGAAGTCATTGTTTGACCGCCTCTGGCTCTCTGGGGTGTAAGCACAGCACTGACAGTGGACTTTTGAGTGGGGGAATTGGGAAGAAAGCTATGCAGTGAAGGCAAAAGCTTGGGTGCACGAGCGCCACTGACAAAAACGACGATGTGCATCGAGAGCATATGAACATAAAATTACATCACGACGTGCGAACTGAGCAAAGTAGAGACACGAGAAGGCGTCAATATAAAACAACAAAATGAAGACGATAGTAGTGAGAACATGTTTTCTCTCGAGTGTTTCATTTTAGATTGTCCCTTACGTTTGTGATCATGCCTATCAAAGATAAACGATACTGGTAAACGTATTGTAATGGCTCGCCATTAGGCCAGCCTGTTGTGGTAAGGCTGGTAACTGGGCAGTAGTCATGATAACGGTTGCAGTACATGTCCCAAGTGCACCAACGTAGTACAGCCGGGAACAGCATAAATGACAGGTTAGGATGTTGGGCGACTATCCACAATGTACCGAGCCTGGATTAGCTGTTTGCTGGAAACCTTCCGGTTAACAAACTAGAGAACAACTGCACAACATGCTGGAGACTTTCAGGTGATGTGTGAAACGAATGCCAACACCGTCATCATGGACAGTGCAGTGTTCGGGAGAACGGGCTATGTCGGGTCCTCATCAAGTAGAGAAAAACAAAGCCAGCTACTGTGGCCTATGGGGTGCTGACAGGTGTGATAAACGTATGATTCATCAAGCCGGAAGTACGTGATTCGTCAGCACGTCCATCCGTCCACTCAACCATGTCAGTATCACATGAACAACCAGGTTTTTTGTTCGGAAAACCACTGGGGCGAACTTCAGGGCCAAGAACAGCTGGCCAACTGGCTAGTGTCAGTCAGGTGAGCAAAATGCCGCGATAAAAAAAAGCCCAGTCATTTCGGCGCCAACTGCAGCTGCGCGTCTCGTTTGTCGACCAGTTTGAACCCCGGAGAAGAGCGGAACCCTATGAATAACGACCTCGCAGAGGTAGGTAACTTTGCATTCACCAGATGTGCGAATGTAAGATAACAACGGACAGAGAAAAACGTCTGAATCAAATCCAAAGACTAAAAATCGTTCAGCTGTAGCACCCTTTCGGTGGCTAGCTGCCATGCCACCCGAAAGAAGCACGAGGGTTAGGATACTGCCACGTTGCCCAAGCCTAGGCAGTGGAAATCGAGAGGCAGAGATCGGGTTCGTACCACGGACCTTCCGGCCAGTAAATTCGCGCCCTAACCACTTGGGCCATCTCGCCCCCATAAGGATAAGCTCACCTCGAAGTGGCACGTTCCTCAGCCTAGGTTTTTAAAGCATGATAAAGTGCCTGTCTCGTAAGAGATTGAATCCACTTCCATAAACGCAAACAAACGGTTCGATTGTGATCTAGGATTCCTGCTTTGTTCAACTTTCGGAGCGCGAAAGTCAAATCAGTGGACCTACAATGAAAAGTGCAGCCGATTTCGCGGAAACCTGTCTATCATATGCAGGTGATTCAATGTGCTGGGACTGGTGGGCTTGGGCCACCTGACCTCAGAAGTCCTGCTATCCGAAAAACAGCCGTCAATAAGTAGCCCGAGGAAATAAAAACTGTATTTCTGTTCCTTGTCCACCATGTGGAGAGACAGCTCAGCGATCAGGAAGCGAACATATGAGATAAACAACCGTGGTTCCAATCGAACTTCGGTATCCCGAAGGCTCCTCTCTACACTTGGGCAGCCTGAGAGTTCTCATGGTTTTCCCGGGAGGCATGGGAGTTAGGCACCAGACCCTTTGCAACGTTGGCCATCAGGATACAAATCACCGGATCTGGTGACTGCAATTAACATCGTCTTGCCAAATTCCCAACGTCTCCCCGTGGAATCTTGTACTCGCCGAACTATTCCGAATCAGATCCATCGCCGTCGCCCTTATTCACAGCAACATCAGGGGGGAACACCGGTGCTTCACTGGCGTACAACAGCACAAACCATACCTTGACTGTGTTCACCGATCACTGCATGTTGAAGCTAATGAGTCCTCTACCTTTTATTTGTTGAAGGGCGGCATGGCTCAGTGGTAGAGTGCGAACTTGCTGACCGGAAGGTCCGTGGCTCGAACCCGACCTCGGCCTCTCGACTTCTTCTGTCTAGGCTTGGGCGACCTCGTGCCTCCCTCTGGTGGCATGGCAGTGAGGCACCGAAAGAGTATTAGAGTTGAACGATTTTCTTGTTGGACACTATAATAGTAACACCCTTTAGGTGCCACCGAAAAAAGCACAAGAGTCGAAATACTGCTAGGTTGCCAAGGCCTAAACATTAACAGATACCTTAGCCCGACCCCAGCACGGAAATTTGCATTCTGGGGGACTGAAACGTCTACTACGTGAAAGAACTCCTGTCTCCTCTTGACATAGAGGATGGAGGCGTGAGAACGAGTTCACCGACCTCTTTTGCTTTAGTTTGTCTGCTTTCCAAGTTGACCACAACAGCCGTAAGCTTAAAACTCCTGACCTAATCCCAAACTGATGGCAGTAGATGTCAAAAGGTCACGTGAACAACAACGTGTGAGATAAAAAACAGTCCCTATACAGCATCAGAAAATCCTTACAATCTGGTTCACTTGGTAAATGACCCATGACCTGGTCACGGAACAGTACCGAATCATTAACCTGTCCGGTCGATTAGGTTTTCTCGACAAAAGGCTCAAGACGATTACATCACTCAAAGAGAATGATGAAACTAGTCGTATGTTGGACACGCTCCTTCTTAGGACGACTATCCTTGGCCGACCGTACGAGCAAAGATTGAATACAGACGCGTCAATTTTGGACACGAAAATGATTAAACAGTTTGATAATTGTAACACTAATACTGCTAAACAACTTTGTAAGGCCTCCGAAATGCCCGAGATAAAAGTACGGGACACCGGGAAACTCAACCGACCCAATCGGGAAAGTCACGAACACCATACAAGACCACTAGAGCTCAGAAAAATCCATAAACATCATACTGTTTAGGGGAAAAAGATAGAAAAACAACAGTAACAAGCATTCGTGTAGTGCTGAATAGGGTGAAAAGGAGAACACTCAGGTGGGTGAGTCAGTCCAGCCAGAAGAGAACAATAAAGTGTAGAACATCCGTCTTCATAAACACAGAAACTGAACACAGGTGATAGCAGCGCGTCCGGAATCATGAGTGTGGAGATAACGATCATCATCATTATCATCATCAAAGACAGCAACAACAGTGTCGGCACTGATGCTTCACTTCCGTACAACCATGAGGTTCGTCTAGGTATGTATCTAGGGGCGAGATGGCCCAAGTGGTTAGAGCACGAATTTACTGACCGGAAGGTTCGAACCCGACCTCTGCCTTTCGACTTCCCCTTTACAAATATATATAATTATATTAAAAGCCCTAGGGTGAAAAGAAGAGAAAAGAGTGGGTGAGAGTGGGGACCTAGTGCTGGCCTATGTCAAGCATTCTGAGGTGCCTACACCTCCATCCGCTCAATCAGACAATCTGGAAAGAAACTGACAGCACGAACGACACTAATAACGATTGGTCGACATTTCTTTCAACGTCTCCAGCCAAACACAGACGGGGACCCCATGCTGGAGGGCGTACAACAACGAAAACACGAACGAATTAATATGCCTTAGAAAGGATGGGCTCTGGATAGGGAAAAGACCTGATAACGTTATGGGCTGTCGCGAAGGGAAAACAAACAAACAGGTCGAAGTCTAGGGCGGCCTGTACATACGCTCACCAAGGTTTATTGGTAAAAATGTACGTGAAACCGATCGTTACTCACGCCTCATGAGAGACTCCATATGACAGTTTAGTGACTACAGGCATAAACAGTGTCTGTGTATATCAGGCGGTTTCTGGAATTTGTCGATTCCCCACGAATAGTGGGGGAATTGTAATTCCACCAGGCATTGGAAACCACTTGAAAAAGAGGGTCTCATGGAAGCTACGGACGTAGGGGTACCAGGTCACAAACCGTCTCGCTGTAACACGCTTTTCGTGCTTACCTGCCATGCTATCCGAAAGAAGCCCGAGGCCTAAACTACTGTCAGGTTGCCCAAGCAGTCAGAATGCAGAATGGTTAGGGTTCGAACCACAGACCTTTTGACCAGCAACTTGGCACTGAGCTATCTCGTGCTCACAAAGCACACAAAGAAATCGGGGGAAAAAGAAACTCACGTGAGAGCAATGTCATCCCGACTGTCTGGGGTCACAATCGGTGGGTGCAGTTGTGGCGTCTGTGGCGAAACGAAGGCTGTGCTCTGATTGGCCTGGACGATTTCTGTGAATAGAAATTAGAGTGGATGAAGTGGATGATGGAAAAAAACGGCACATGTGATTGTTACGGCTTTGGAAAACATGATGGTTCCGGTACAACTCAACATTCGAACATGAAGTTCGCATGGGTCGATCAGAACCTCACCTGAACATGACTCATCGGTGTCATTCTCGGTGCAAATGAACGTGTCAGTGTCCGAAAAACGGGGCGATTGGTGGTAGGACCGGGACAAAGAACAAACCAACCGTGTGGACAAGACGAATGAGATGTGCACAAGCGAAACTGAGACAGACACACACACGGAAAAAAAACAGCTGCACCACCATTGTCGCCACAATCATGACACCAAAATTAGGATGAACTAATTAGCGGTCGGAACGGTGTGCTGACAGGGTGCATTATTACCAAAGACAATAACATAATATGAAGTCAATGAGCCGCTTCTGTGTGTTTCGCGTAGCCCAAAAGAAAAACAAAACACGCATAGGGGTAACACGAAAGTTCTTTGGCGGAAGGATCGATCGATCGAGTCAGTGAGGAAACCGGGGGGAGGGGGGCAACCTGACAGCGGCCAATTCATAAGATGCGTCACGAGAGAAGAAAGGAGGCCGGTACAAACACTCACTCGACCAGTAGGAGTAAATTTAACATCAACAGGAAAAACGTTGCTCAGTTCCTGACCTTAGTCAGTCAGGAAGCGAAACTAGGATTTGGCACAGTTCTACTGAGTGATAATTTACCATAAAGATCGTCCAACAACGGAGGGAGCCACGTGGGCTGAAGATAATTATCCAGCTGTAACACCCTTTCGGTGCCTAGCTGCCATGCCACCCGGAGGTTGCACGAGGGCTGGCATACTGCCAGGTTTCCAAAGCCTAGACCGGGAAAATTAGAGAGCCAGAGGTCGGGTTCGAACCGTGGAGGTTGTAGTCAGTAAATTCGCGCTCTAACCACTCGGGCCATCTCGCCTCAAAGTGGTCGAAACATACAGTTGTTGGATGTTCTAGCAAACAACCGTCATCGCCCGACCCTAACCATGAACGCCAAACTAACAAGAAATATGGATAAGTAGTACCTAGACCAAACACACATTCGCGGAAAATTCACACTACTTGATACGTGTTGACTAGAGTCTCCGACAATAAGGACCTACAGTTCGCTTAGAGTTCAAGTAGTTACAAAAAAACCACACCGGTATTTGAGGATCCAGCTGACACAGTTCACAGAGAACAGTCATCAGGTTGTGAAACCGAATAACAGTTATTCGTGTCTAGCTTCAAGATAAAACTCGTCTGCCTTGGACAGGAAATTTGCCGCACCGCTGTGCGCAGTGAATGAACTACTTTCGAATTCAACGAAACCTTTGGGTGCTGTCAGTGATACTCGCCTTTCAGGATGGGGACCGCGTGATCCCCACTGAGCCACTTCATCACGTTGGCAGCTTTTGGCCGTGGAGACTGAAGGCAGTGAATGAGAACTACACATTCCCGTTTTGAACATTGGCATTATACTACTCATGGTGTCGGGGATTAGAAAGACAATAAGGGAGACCAGTCATAAACAACAAACCCACAAAAAGAATGCAGTCTCAGATCACCGAGCCGAAAATGCGGGCACGCAGAGAAGCGTTCATTCGTGAAGAGACAACACGCGGCTGTCTTTGTTTAGGAGTATTTCCACGTGTCTCTAATCATGCAAAACACCGGTCATACTTTCACGACTGGGCCGGCAGCAGCCGTTGAAACCGAATATTACAATCCAACGACGATAAAGTGTTCAGCTGTAAACCCAAGAGAATGAATCATCGACAGAACGGGACAGCGTAAAAAAGCAGCAGGCAACCAGTACCCTAGACCTAGACTGTTGGTTAGGACGTGGAAAGCTAGGAGGTGCATGCTGTGGCAGAGAGGAAATCGGCGACAAGACAGCTGTAAATAACACAAAGAGAACCAATAGATAAAACTAATTCACGAGGCTGGACTAGGTCCATGAGAACAAGAGCGGGGACAAGTGAGGGCTATGAAAAGCTTACCCAATTGAGGGGACATCGAATGTCGGCTACGCAAGTGCTGACGCAACAACGGTTGGCTGGATAGATGAGATGGGGAACCAGTCCCAGAGACACAGTCTACAACGGATCGTGGCACCTCATAATCCTCTGTAGTTTTCGAAGTTTGTAACGACAGCGCATGTTGGTGTCCTTTCGGGGGTAACGGCGGTTCGACTACTTCCGGTAGCTGAGGAGGGCTGAATAAGGACAAGGGGTTTTGTTATGGAGCAGACCAGATTTAAAGTTCAACGAGGCGTGCCCTTGAAAATGCCTCACGGGGTTGGCTGATTGGTTAGAAGCGCGGTTGGAAACGAAAAAAGACAGGAACAAGAAATGGCTACAGATATGCAGTGAGAAAACTTATGAAGAATGCCTGTGATTCCACCTCACCTGATAGCTAACCTGACCATATGTGCTTTCACACAACATCACCGTTTATAACCTTGACGGTTCTTAACCCTTTTGTTACCAGACGGTTACGAGATGGGTCAGTAGTTAGAACGCGAATTCATTGATCGGAAGTTCCGACCTCTGCCTCTCGACTTTGTCTGTCTAGGCTCCGGCAACCAGCCCTCGTGCTTCCTTCGGGTGGAATGTCAGCTAGCAACCGAAAGGGTGCCACAGCTGGACTAGTTCATTTTTTTATCAAGAAACGCCAACCAAACTTCTCAGAGTGAAGCAAAGAGCGATTACTTTGATTACAGGCGTGCATCTGATACCTGCTGTCACTAAACCAATCTACCTATACAGGATGGTAACGGCATCGCTGCTTTAAAAAAATACCTTTACGAGCAGCATCAGCACTTTTCTTTCCTGGAACGACTTTAATCACCAGAAGATGATGTAATGGAACCGTAAAAATGCACAGCCGATGGTATCACTCAAATTCGAAACTAAAAGGTGCTTGAAGCAGTCGCCACTCTGTATGACCCGGTTCGGTTGTCTAAGGCAACATATGAAAATAGACAAACTACACAGATTCCCGTCCTCGCGCCTTATGTGAAAAACGTCAGAGTGAATTTTTACGTCTTCTGTTGTGTGGTTTTTCTTCAAAGCAGAGGCAAACCGCCAATTTGAAGACACCCATGCAGATACTCTAAAGCGGGTCATCGAAAGGGCTGAACTATCCGGGACAAAGAGAACTGGTTACCTTGTGGTCCTAATGAATGTGGGGGACGTGAGTCCAAGACCTACTGAGATCGGATACACCCCGACAGATGAGGCGATGCACCAAAAAGCGGTCAACAAGAGATGGTGGGGGAGGAATAAAAGTCACCGGAACAGTCAGTTTGATACGCTAAGAGGGGCCATTGTGATTCGAGTCAACGAAATCGGAACACAGGCATGAAACTATAGACTCACACTTGCTCAGGACTATGGGACCTAACGCAGGAGTATCATTATAGACCGGGGCGAGATGGTCCAAGTGGTTAGAGCGCGAATTTACTGACCGGAAGGTCCGTGGTTCGAACCCCCGACCTCCGCCACTCGTCTTCCCCTGTCTAGGCTTGGGCAACCTGGCAGTATCCCAGCCGTCGTGCTTCCTTCGGGTCGCATGGCATGGATAGGCACCGGAAGGGTGCTACAGCTGAACGCTTTCTTTCTTTTCTTTCATTATAGACCACCGATGGGTGAGATGTACGCAGTGCCAAGAAACAAAACAACTGAAGTGATGGAGTCAACCGGACTAGGTATAATAAGAAACCAGTGTGTCGCAAAATACTTACAAAGGCTATAGTGAGCAAACCGGACATGATGAAAATTGCTAGTTAGGTTTTAAAAGAAATGGCCTTGGAATCAAGTGCCTGAATACCGGTTATTCTAAACAACCGAACATCACGCCGATTGGACGGGCATAAGGTGAACCGGCTACAGAAGGTGCCCTGATTGGTCAGCGTCCGCCAATCACGGTCGAGCTTTTATACCTCAATGCTTCTCGCACGGAGAATAGCGTGATTCTGTGAGAAGTTCAAAGATAATTCTTGCTCTCTATAAAAGGCTGTATACATTTCAAAAAGTGTTGTATACAAGTTGTCCGCTTACTGATCGAGCACTGCTATGGTAATTGGCTTTAGTCCCTTTACATTAATATATATGGACAGATATAGCAAAAGCGATTGGTTGCTTCCCTCCAAAAGGACATACCTTGATACAGCTTCCATCTACACCGTTCTATGATTAGGTGGGTCAGAGTTTAGTGTCGGCACCTGCGCAAGTGAGGTATGGCTTGAATACAACCGTAACTTATCAATAGTTCTCACGTAGACTTGGATAACCCATCATTATCACACCCCTCTGTTAGGCGGAACTCCACACGAACCCCTCTTTACCGCTCACAATCAAGTGCTGCTACGGCCGAGAAGCCCAGCCCACGAAAGACTGGCCAAGAATTCGGGACGGCTGCCGGTCCGGCATCACCCGAGATTTGATTGGTCGAAAGTCTGGACCCAAAAGCCAATCACGACCCAGTATTGGCCGAATGCCGGTCGCCAATGACGCATCCAGAACGCGTCAGAATTTCCGGAAAGTTATTGCCGCCTACACTATATATATGAAGCGCTGCACTTCGTCTCGGGCGTTGATATACCTTATGCACCCTTGGTGGTTGTTATGACGTGAACGCTAGTTTGGGAGGCTCAGACCGAGAAGTAAGCTGAGAAAATGCCGTTACAACACCTTCCGGCTAAGTCGCAGCCTGGAAAGGAACCATAGCTGGGCGAGTGGATCTAGAATTCAGATTTACATCACTCTCGTCTGAACAGTCCTCTTGTCCTGGCCAACCTCTTCTGGTGAGTCCACACCAAAGCGGAGAAACACTGGAATGTATATTCTTGGGCGTGCCGAGATTTGAACACCAGACGTCCGACAGTAGGGTCAGTAGGCCGACACAACCAGGGCAATTAATGGGCCATCGTTCAAGGCGCCGGATGAACCAATCACATCGCTCACGCATCAACAGGTTGGCTTTCCAAGATGTCCTAATTCAAGAACGTCCAGCATGTGCTGGTGGTTACACGCTTCCCCCATGTCAGAGGTCACGCATTACGTAACCCACTAATAGCAAGTTGATTTGTTTACTTGATGCTGGTGGCCCATTCACCTGGAACAGCGATTCTCAGCCGGAGCGTTGCATATTGGTTATTTCCGTGCATCATTAAATGTTGTGAATCTGCAACCTAGCTGCATGAGCAGTGCCCCGAGACACGGAAGGAATGCTCCATAGATCAGCTAAGTTTGAAGAAAGTAACAAAAAGACGAAATAACCGCCCAGTCATAAGACCTTCTGGTGCTTAGCTTCCATTGAAAAAAATAAATCTTTCAGCTGTGACAACCGGTGCCTAGCTGCCATGCCACCCGAAAGAAGCACGAGGACTGGGATACTGCCAGGTTGCCCAAGCCTAGACAGGAAATTCGAGAGGTAGAGGTCGGGTTCGAACCACGGACCTTATGGTCAGTAAATTCGCGATTTAACCACTTGAGCCATCTCGCCCCATACCACCCGAAGGAACCACAACGGGCCAGGTACTGCAAGATAGACCAAAACTAGACAAGAGCAGCTGAGATACCGCAGTTGGATTCGAACCACGGACCAGTAATTTTGCGCCCTAACCTCTGAGCTGACTCAATTTCGAAAAAAAGTTAGATTCCTGTAGTTAGAAATGTCACTGACAATATCAGCGTTTGAAATGTTCAATTTGCAAAAAAAACACCGTATCCAAAGAACAGATGAGGCGTCTACAGTTGGCTTTTCCAGAACGTTCCAGCAGGAATAGCACATTCTGCAGCGCAGCTTAAAACCGTGATTTATGCCACCAAACAATGTGTGGAAAAAACAACTGTCACAGAAGCAAACATGCTCGGAGCCCTTATATCATGCTGTTACGAAATGCATAACACTATAGATGGTTTAGTTTCCGAATGGATGGATGTTATTCCAAAGCCACCGCAGGCATACCTACCGCACAGAACGATGAATATTCCATTAGTTCAAGTTTCGTTTAGTTGATAGGCTCGCTGGCATATGTACAAGTGAACCGTTGTAGTCTTCACCTGTTGTGTTGTGTTCTTGACCAGAAAGTGGAACAAACGGGGGGAAAATGTTGGAGAATAACCCAAACAACTGGATAGCAACCAAGGAAAGATGCTACTCGCCTTTCCAGGATGAGGATCACGTGATCCCTACTACGCCTCGTTGTAGGGGCTGCAAGATATGGCTGCCAATCGATGTCACTGGCGTTCTTGTTGTCAGTTTCTATCCAGATTGCCTGGAGGAGTGTCTGCAGGTGTAGACACCTTGGAATGATTGTAGTAAGCTAGCACTAAGCCCCTTCCTCGTCCGCCTTTATTCCTTTCTTCATAATAAGGACTTCGACTAAATCATGCTTGTAAGACAGCGAGTTTCCGATTAGTAAGTTCGCTCCTGAACCACTGAACCACCTCGTGCATAAGTAAAAACATCGCTAGGCATCTGAATGACCACACAAATTTCAGAGGCAAGCGGCTTCAAGGGACTTAATTTACTAGAAATCGGATTTGAGTAGCTACACCGGCCGTTTATATGGACAAACACAGGATGGTCGCATTGCTCGGGAAAGACGAGGGCGGCTCTGCCTGTAGCTAAAGCAAAGATGGAGCTACATGAAATGGGGTGTACACTGGACACAATTACAAGGTACATGGTGTCACCCAGATAAACTCGCACACATCAACAGAACGCTCAGTCTAAATGGGTGCAGAGGCGGAAGAAGGCTGAACAGAAAAAAGTAAGTCAGCAATACACTACCTTTAGTCAATTAGAGCGTGAACTAAGTAAGACCCATGATTCTATTCTGCTACTCTATGCATTAAGCGTCCAAACCACATGGGAAGACATAAACTTTACAACCGTCGGCCTCATGCAGGACGCCAATATGGGTAATTGTGGTTAGATCAAGCATGTCCGGAGCAGAAACGCGATTGTATCACCACCATCCGAAGGAACATAGGTGGTGTGCCCAGAAACACCGCCCGGGTACAAGGGCGGACGATAAAAGTGTGTATGAGTCACCGCACTAAAATGACGAGTTTGTGAATCAACGTGTATCAGGTAAGCAATAAGAGTAAAACATAGTGATAGTAAGACCAGACGGTATGAATTGCCTTCAGAACGGTTCCAATAGGCGACAAGACAGATAATGAAGAGGGTGTAGCCAGTCACTGTGGTAAAAAAAAATGCTTCGGCTAGTGCCCAGCTGCAACTCCAGCCGAAGGAAGCATGGGGGCCTAAATACTGCCACGTTGCCCAGGCCTATATAGAAGCGGTTGAGGTGCAGAGGTCGCGTTCGAACCAAGGACCTTCCGGTTGACAAACTGAGACACCTCGTCTGCATCACTGTCGTGCAACAGCAGCGTGAATGAAGCCGTCAGTCAATCGGAGAATTTTCTTGGGGAGGGAAAATGAGAAACTGAGGTTGGTAAAACTTCTTCAGCGTTGTAGCCACACCAATCTCGGCTGAACGATCGCCCTCCTGTCCTACCGTGGTTATTTCGTTTAGTTCACAACAACAGGGGGCTGGAACCCTGGACCGGAGTTTTCACCCAGTTGGAGCTCATCAGTAGCACATATAATACACAGTGTCGGGATTCGCAGGTATCCCGTTTTCGCCAGAAACTCTTGCGCTTCGTAATTCGGTAATCGATTTCGAAAGCTCGTCTTTCGTAGATGGGTTGGAAAGACCCATTTTCAAAGGCGATTGAGATAACTGTGCGAAGCAGTTGAAGTCTGGGTTGAATTGGGTGTGAAGCAATGTTGAAAAGTCAACGAGCGAAAGTACCTCGCCAACTTGCTCATATTAGTGGTCCTCGTTCAGCTGTAACACCCTTCCGGTGCCTAGCTGCAACGCTACCCGAAAAAAGCACGAGGGCTGGGATACTGCCAGGTTGCCCAAGCCTAGACAGGGGAAGTCGAGAGGCGGAGGTCGGGTTCGAACCACAGACCTTTCGGTCAGTAAATTCGTGCTCTAACCACTTAATCCATCTCGCCCCCAACGCATGAAAGAGCCCAACTGAAACCTGACTGAGGAGTCTTAGTTCCATACGCGACACAAACGGAATAGGCTTATCAGAAGAGGGGTAACTTGAAAATAGCAGCGTTCGGAGTTACAACACGAGGAAACAACTGCTCTGACGGGGATAGTTCGTCTGACGATAGACTTGCTATAGTCTACTAAGTGATGTCCGAATACCAAAGATAACCAGTCAACTGTAACACCCTTTCGGTGCCTAGCTGCCATGCCACCTGAAGAAAGCACGAGGGCTGAGATACTACCAGGTTGCCCAAGCCTAGACAGGGGAAGTCGGGAGGCAGAGGTCGGGTTTGAACCACGAACCTTCCGGTCAGTAAATAAGCGCTCTAACCACTTGAGCCATCTGGCCCGAATAAAGATTGCTTATCTATTGAGAGGAACACAGTGCAGTCGAAAAATGAAGCCCGATTGGATGCAAAGTCTCGGTTTCAGAAACTCTCACGCTCAGAATCATTTGCGGCAGTGTAACTGGGGTCACGCACAAACAGACCAATGCGCACGAACCGCGCGGATCAGTGACTGGAATTCCACACACCATATTCAGTCCGTCGTATATTGCTACCGAGAGAAAAATCTGCACAAGGTCGAAAGTACTTCCGTGCTGGTATCATGCATGTGGACGGTGAAACCAATTACAGATTATATTCATGAACTGTTATGTGAACAAATGTCATCTAATTCACATTGGTTTGCTGTGAATGGCCCGACCGTCCTACCAACCGTGCATTCCGTTGGTCCAATCACGACAGTCACTCAAGCTAGTGAAGCAGTTCGAAAAGGCGTTTGGTTTAAACAGAAAAAAGTATGGTAAATTGGAACGTGTAACGTTATCACTGCACGTGGACAGCATTGGTACACCATGATGAAAAACCCACATCATCGTCGGCGTTGACGTAACCATGGACGCAGATCGCAGTGATGGAGCAGCAACACGAAAAGCAGTTCAGCGGCACCATGACCGGAACTGCACAACACCACTTGTGCACTTACACACTAGTGGAAAAGCCTGTCAGTTGCCAATCCATAAAATGAGAAAAATGGTTCTGCTGTAACACCATTTAGGTGCCTAGCTGCCACGACAGACGAAGGAAGCATGAGGGCTGAGATACTGCCAGATTTCCCAAGCCTAGACAGCAGAAGTCGAGAGGTTGAGGTCCGGTTCGAACTACGGACCCCCCGGTCAGCAATTCGCGCTCTAACCACTAAGCCATCTGTCCCCTGAACAGCCGCATCACTACTAAGGCCGGTTTTCCATTTCCGTCCAACCAAAGAAGAGAAAACAAAGAGAGACCTTGGGTTCCCGAGAATTTTCATGGAAACAGTGGGCTAGCATTCGTTTGCAGATATGCCCACGTGCAGGGTTCAGTGCCACATCGAACCAGCTGACCACTCAATGTTCAGTATAAACTCGGGGATGTTCGATCAGAGAATAAACGAGGAGGGTTCTCAAGCCAAACTGACGGCCTACTATCAGGAATTAACACCACATTTGGATGGGTATCGCGCATCACTTATGAGACGTCCGAGGCACACATGTGGTTAGGCAGTAGTCAGTTTGGTCCGTCCAACATTAACACTTCGGAATGTACAAATTGCTAAGATATCGTTTGTGAAAAAAAAAACATCGAAAATAAAACAGTACTGCACAAAACGGAATCCAGTACAAGACAGCACGATATCTTCGTGAAGGTACCGATAAACAACCAAGAGACAAACCGGGGGGCTTGGTGTGACAAAACCACAAAACTGTCCAATAGGTTTACCCGACGGTACTTCCCCGGGATAACGGCGAAAGTCATCAGCCACCAAACCAGTGTACCCGCAAACACACAAAAAAAAGCACAGACGCCGGTGATCAACGTCAGTGACTTAATTACGCATCGCCTATGCTCAAGCGAAATGGGAGCCACAAGTCACATTCTGTGCAGCTTGATGTAATTCTCCATTCAATTCACCTTTAAGCTGCAGGATACATGAAAAGCTAGGGCAACTAGCTAGTATTTCCCCCACCCACCCCCCGAAAAAAAAGGACAAAAAGGCCATTTTGTCAGAAAATGGCTCGCCGAAAAGAGGATCTTGAGGACATGATCCTGAGCGGGACGACAAGTAGGTTCATGGCATCATAAGAAACCAGGAAAGAGTAAAGAGGTGTAGGTAACTTGTGTATTCATGGGAGGTTGGTTTCGGGTCTCTTTCTGAGTCCCATTTGCCTTCTTTTCGTTAAACGGCTTATTCAAACAATAAAAATAATAATAATAATAGGCGTCCAGTTGTGTCTCCCTTTGGGTGCCTAGCTACCATGACGTCTGAACGAGGCACAAGGGCTGGGGTACTTTTAAGCTGCCCAAGCCTAAATAGGGGAAGTCGATAGACAGGCAGAGATCGGGTTCGAACCGCGGATCTTCTGGTTAATAAATTCGCGCTCCAACCACTTGAGCCATCTCGCCCCCTTGATCAAATATATTGTAGGGTAGTGAGTCACCCATGTTCTGGACTAGTGTTGTTGTCAACGACGACCATGAAAGTTCTCCATTTGGTTTGCTTTAGGGGCTGTATCGGTGACAAACCGCATGATGACACGAAGTATAAAGCATTAGAAGAAACTTTGGAAGTTAAGACGAAAAACGGAATAAAAGTACTTACTATCTGATGGATGCAGGGAGCGAGTACCGTTTTCTGGATGAAGAGAATAGCCTAACCACACTACTAAGAGGTCTGCGTTGGATGGAAGGAATGGGTGGCGGGTTCTCAGGAGGGGCTGGGGTGGGTCCAAGCGTGACCACATCGATGCGCTCTAGTAGAATTCGGCGTTTGTGGTCGACGGTCGGCGGTAACGGGAGGGAACCCAGATCATCACAAAGGAAAGACCGGATTGACGGAAGCAGGGCTATTATGGTGAAAGGGATGTGGAAATACGTAAGCACGGAGGATTCGGAATGACCGGCATTGATTGTTGGATTTAGAACAGTCATATTAACTACATGATATACGATACTACTTATATGATCGGAGGAAAAAATTACAGCCTGCACCAGAGATCGTCTGATTGCGTCGTGATAATTTACATGAGTTAGCATGTAAGACGTCGGCAAAATACCTGCAACTGACAGACTGCGTGCGTAGGCGGACTTCATTTACATTCACTCGACATATTTCGAGAAAACTATGGAGGCGACTGAAGCATCTCACCAACAGATCTCAATATCCAATCAACAATGCAAGGCATTTTCTGGAGGGACTAAGAGTCGTGAAAATCGAAGAAGACTGAATAATGGAGTCCTTCGATGTGGCCCCACTGTTCACATCGGTTTGTGGACTCCTGGACAACCGAAGAACCACCAAAGGAACGCCCTGGGAGAAGAAATATGCGACCTACTGGGTCTGTACTTGACAACCTACTTTGGGTTCAATCAACAACTCAAAGAAGCGCCACTGAGATCACCAATCTCTGGATTAATCGCGGAAATTACAATGCGGAAACGGGGGCAGACTGTGCTACCAGACAACAAATGAAAATGTGGTTACGATTGTTGACGACACGTTTGCGATTGTCACGAGTGAACCAACTGCTGAACAACGTATCTCCCGACATGCCCTTCATAACGGAAACGGAGAACAGATTGGTGTTCCTAGACGTGCTCGTCACAAGGACAACAGACGGCCAACCGCAAACTGAGGTATTCAGGAAAGAAACGCAAACAGACCAGATGTTGAATTAATACAACAACCACCGGAACCGTCACTAACGAAGCTGTGTTCAAACCTTATTCAAGCGGATAGGGACGCACTTCAACACGAGGAATCTCATATGGAAACAACGACCAGCCGATTTGCCAACACATTCAGAACAGAGAAGGATCACAATGCCGTGGATCAAAAACGTCGCGGAGATGACTGCAAGATACTATAGGCAACACGGAACAACAGTCGCCTTCAAGCCTTTAAACACGCTGCGACGAAGATTATCGAAACCATAGGGGAGGTTGGATGCGATGAAGATGAACGTGATCTACAAACTTCAGTGTAACGGTTGCGATAAACACTATGTTGGCCAGATTGGAAGCAAAGTTGCCAACAAAATACACGTACACAACCTTGCCAGCAGAAGGCATGACCCAACGTCACTTGTTTCAATCCATGATGACAGCGCGTGATGAGGCGCATGCCAAACAGTGAGGCGGAATTATTTAGATTATTTAATATTTTTTGCATTACCACGTGGTCAGATCCAAGAAAGGTTATGTTGTCTGAGTACCCGATATCTGTCAACGGATGCCTCGGGAGTCGAACTGCTCCCGAGGCATCAGAGGCTGATAGTGAGTTCTCTATAAGAATATCAATGACGAGGTTGATGAAAGGTGGAAGAAGACACCCTGCCTGACTCCACTTGATGCGATGAACTCAGGTGAGAGCTTCCCGTGGACCTTCATACGTCCGCGGGAGTTGGCATACGGCGCCATAAGGAGGGTCAAGAATTTATGGGGGAGGGAACCTCCGCTCCAGAGACGCTGCCATAGTGCCTGACGGTCCATAGAGTCAAGTATGAGCTGTGGTAGTTCATCGAAGGTGGGAGATGGGTATGCTTCTTGCTGACTCACAAGAGCCTGAGGGGGAACGAAATGTCAGCGGCGCACGCACCATGGCGTAATCAGAATGAAGTTGTGTGCCCAAGAAGGAACAACAGTCTTAAGTTGTAGCTCTTCATCGGTGGCTGATGGTCACGTGATCCAACTGGGTCCACAGTTGATTTGCAGCAGGTGGCCACCGGGTTATGCGACGCGAACAGCCACGATGAAAGTTAGTACTGGCCATAAACAGCTGATGATCGGTACATAATTGGATGAGTCGCTCCCCGCTGTCTGTGCGACGTTGTCGACTCCGAATAGACCTCCCAGATGTGATTCAAAGGAGCGCAGACGACTGACTTTGGCATTCATATCACGCGTCTTGCTTGTCGAATGAGCCTGGATAACTCAATAGAAAGTATCCCTCTCAGCATCAGAACTGCAGTCCATTGGGTCCTAAGCCAACACTACAAATAGGCACCACTTCTATGTCGAGCGGCGATGAGCATGTTTGAGCTAGATAACCGGACAGCGGAAAAACAACCATTCGTTGGGATCCAATCCAGTCAAGTGTTCAGCTCTGGGGCTGAGTGCAACTGGCACGCTACATATTCCACGAATCATCGCTTCAGGATCACTGGACACGTGGACGGAGGAATGTGGAAGAGCAGAGTTGGCCGTTAGTGTTTTGAGATGTATAAGCACGCTCATATGCGTGTTTAGGAGACACAGTATACATCAATTTTAGGGAGTATAAGAAAGAGAAAGCGTTCAGCTGTGGCACCCTTCAGGTGCCTAGCTGCCATGCCACCCGAAGGAAGCACGAGGGCTGGGATACTGCCAGGTTGCCCAAGCTTGCAGCAAGCGCTGCCTGTTTACCAATTAAACATAGAGTCATCATCATAATCATCGACAGCATGACATCAGTGTTCAACACCGATGCTTCACTGCCGTACAACCACGATTTATTTGAAAGGCTTGTTGTAAAAAAAGAGTAAAGGTGGACGGGGGAGGGACTTAGTGCTAGCTTACCACAATCATTCCGAGGTGCCTACGCCTCCAGATATTCACTCAGGCAATCTGGATAGAAACTGAAAACGAGAACGCCATATCTTGTAGTGTCCCCAACCAGCCGCAGTGGAGATCACGCGGTCCCCATCCTGGAAGGCGAGTAGCACCGACATCACCCAAACGTTTCGTGATCTCCTTCACACTCCTCTGCCAAGTCAAGGGTTGGCCACCTTTCTGATCACACCACTCTGAATTAGGCATGGAAAACAGCACTCTCCTCGGAAAACGATGGTTCG
>NW_008752051.1:136523-160381 GCF_000715545.1 Opisthorchis viverrini | reverse complement strand
GTACTCTCTTCGGCAAACGATGGTTCGGCATACGTAACACATGTCCCAACCAACGCAGCTTTTGGTGCTGGACACATTCTTCAATGGAAGTACCCGTTACACAACCGAAAACACGCTTTCTAACTGCCTCGTTACGGATTCGCCGACACCAACCCACACGAGCTATGGCTCTGAGACAACGATTGTCGAACACCTGAAGACGTCTCAGGTCCACTGCTCGAATAGGCCAAGTCTCACAGCCATACAACAAAACAGCCCGTACTGCAGCTTGATACACACGTCCCTTCATATTCAGGGATAAACCATAGGTGTCTCAAGTTAGCAAACGGGGCCCGAGTCTTGCAGATTCGTGCATTCACCTCATCTGTCACACTACAATCAGAACTAATACAACTTCCAAGATACGTAAAACGCTCCACAAATTGCAGTACCTCTCCCTGAATTGTAGGTGGCCTGTTCAGTGACTGCACGTCCACGAGTATGACCTTACAATCTGTAGGTGCAAAGTGAATACCAAAAGATGACTTTGGTCAGTTCATCCGAAAACACCTGCGCCTTCTCCTCCTCTGCGAACATGAGAACGATGTCGTCTGCATATTCCAAATCGACAAGGTTTTCTTCACTGGCTATTTGAACACCAGGGTTTTGGAGACCCTCCAGCGTTCGTCTCATTATTTCATCGATCACAAAGTTGAAAAGGAATGGAGAGAGTGGGCATCCCTGACGGACACCGCTTTGTGTGCGGAAGCTTTTGGAGAGCTCTCCGTACATTCTCATACGTCCGGAAGTCTGAAAATACAAAGAACGTATTATGTTTACGAACTTCCGGGGCATTCCTTGGTGGGAAAGCGCCTCAAGGAGAACAAACCGATCAACCGAGTCGAATGCGCCTCGGAAATCCAGGAATACTAGAATTATGGGTCGCTTATACGTATGGCATTGTTCTAGCAGTGTGAAGATTTGGTCAACGCAACCCTTACCAGGCCGGAATGCCGCTTGCTGCTCTCGAGTCAGTATCTCACAAGCCACCGTAAGGCGACGAAGCACAATTGACGCCAACAGTCTCGTTACACAGTTACAGTCTCGTCAGACATAGAGTGCGAACATTAGAAGCTTCTATGTGGAAAGGACCTCGTGGATTTAGGTGTCGTTTTGTTCACTGTTAATAGGCATCGGTCAGATAACCGAAAGTTACATGACCCAGCAACGTTTTCTTGCGTGAAGGTATGGTGGGAATGGCTTGGGGAGAGACATCGGTGAAAACAGAACTGTGCGGGCAAATGATAATCCCAGTTACCTGCGCTGAGGAAGTGAGTTTAGTTGAAGTTAAGTACCCTGAGCCTTTGACTCGAAAGTCTGACTCATGAGGCAGCGGACAGTAGGGTTTTCTACAGCAACCCTGCTCGGAGCGTGACTCAATGGTCTGACCTGCTCGACGGTAGGGGGTTGGCCTAAACCGAAGACGCAGGGAGTGCGCCATTAATGTCTCACTCCTGATGCGACTGCGCACAGCAGGTGCCTTTAGAGTAGCACCGGACTCATTCATTTTAAAAATATTTCGACCGTATTGAATAATGCGCTGGCGGTCATGGTCAACCGTTGGACGATCGGAGCGTGCGGCTTTTTGGGCTAACCTTTTCTAACCCCTCCTTCCTCGGGGGAGGGCAGCATTGGTAATACCATGGATATGGACATGCTGGTTGCCCGGGAGAAATACCTTACTGCATCCACAAGCCTATCGCAGAGAACAGCAAGACTTAACCCCCAGACGGCCCCGTAGCACGATAACTCATAGCACAGGGTCACGCTGCTCTTGGTCTGACTGTTTCCCTTTGGCTTTTTTGGCAAGATCGCACCTTGTGGAACGAAATTCCAGCCAGCGTAACCCGCGGGATCATCGCACCACTCAAGACCAACCATCATGACAAGGTGGCGGCATTAGTCAAATACCTTCCCGGAAGAAGCACAATTAGGTGGTAGATTTGGAGTCTATGCTCAGCGTACGGGTGAGGTGCCGATCATCACCTGTTCCTGGCTGGTAAAGGCTTCCAGGGCAAGCGCTCACAGCCAATCACTTGGAAGCAACTAGCTGCAAAACAGTCATGGACTCAACTGGACCATGTAGCTATCAATTACCAATGAAGACCCTCAATAAAAGACTGCTGTTCCTTCTGGGGTACACAGCTTGACTCTAATCATGTCAACGTACGGGCCCGTTTATAACTTGGATAGCCAAAGCAGAGCGATTCCATAGGTCAGCTTCGACAAGTTTCAGTAGCTCAGTGGCTAGAAAGCCACTGAAAACGCACAGTCATGCAAATGACGAGGATCGGACGGAAGTTGAATGGAAGCGAGTTAAAGCTGTGCTCTAGGCTTTCGGGAGTCTTTTTAAACCATCTGACTCGAAAAACTAGACAGTGCGCATGGTCGAGAACAGATCTTATTGCCATCAGAAAAGTCATACCAGCAACCAGAGACTGTGATGATCCACGCAAACACCTCAAACACCGAATAATTATCATCATCATTAGAGGCAGCAACATCAACAACACTGACGCTTCACTGCTGAATAACCATACGGTTCACTTAATTTTATTAAAAACAGCACAAAAGAAGATAAAAAGGGTGGGTGATGCTGGTCTATCAGAAGCATTCAGAAGGGTCTAAACTCCCGAACGTTCGACTGGACAATCTGGAAAGAAACCGACAGCACGAACGCCACTGACATCGACAAACCGACATTTATTACAATGTCTCCAGACAAGCATAGGAGGGGTCAAGAGGCTCGATCCTGCAAGACTTAATGCAAAAAAGACTCAAGCTCTTCGTAATCACTTTCACATTTTTCTGCAAAGCCATACTTTGTCCAGCTCGAGGTTTGTGCCATTTTGAAGGAGGCTAGGAGTCAACATTCGTCTCCGTAGACGATGTTTCGGCATTCGTGGCACACGGCCGAGCCACCGTAGTGGTGGATGCTTTCCGCGACTGAAGAACCCGCTGCATAACTAAATACCCGTTTTTAGTAACATCGTTACTAATCCGTTGATGTTATCTGAAACCAGTAACGCTTCTGAGGCATCGGTGGCCTAAGTGACAAAAATTAGCGAAAGTGATTCGGAGCTTTGAGATTCTTGCTCTATATTCATCAGACACACTGGCGTCAGAACATATAAGTACGTAAGGTTCTCCACAATCTCCAATTACTTTCGTTGAATTGTAAGGGGTATGTTCAGAGACTGCACGTTCTGGAGAATGACTTTGAAATCTGAAGGTGCGGGGTGTATGCCGAAAGGTGGTATGAGGTTTGTCTGCCTATTCAACAGAATGTTTACTACACCTTGGTCTTCAAAGATGAGGACGATATCGTCTGCGTACTCCAGATCGACGACGTCCTCATCATCATCAATTTGAACAACGGGGTCTTGAAGACCTTCCAGCGTTCGCGTCAGTATTTCATCAGTGACGAAGTTGAACGAGAACGGATACCAATTTTGTAGGGAAGCTTTTGGAGAGCTAACCATGTATTATCACGCGCACACACGCCTCTGAGCAAGTGTAGTTAAAAACGCAGACTGATCGACAGAATCCAACGCATCCTTGAGGTTAAGGAACACCACGACTTTGAGTCACCTGTACATGTTGCGTTGCTCCAACACCTGTCGGGGTGCAAAGATCATCAACAGCTTGAAGAATGACAATGCTGGTGGGTTGTGAAGGCCCGGGAGATGGCTGGGATGCTGCCAGGCTGCCAAAGCCTAAACACGGAAAGTCGGGTTCGAACCACGAACCTTCCGATCAGTAAATTCGCGCTCCAACCACCAAGTCATCTCGCCATGTCAAAAAAGACAACTATCAGCAAAACGATGTGCGAAAAGAAGGAACGGCAATTCACTCAATAAATCGATGAGCTGAATACTTCAAAAACAGTTCAGCTGATCTCCTCCAAAACAATCTCAGAAAGAACTCAGCAGGCATAGATGGAACGTCGACAAAAGTCTGTCGTCCACACCAGAAATTTAGCGTAAAATATCATTCTTTTAACGCGACGCGGCAACCGCACTCGCACTCTTCAAGTACGATGAAGCCCAGTTGAATAATCAGACGAACTTATTGCGGAAGATTTGGGACGAGAACAGAATATTAGTGGAATAGGGCATCTTGACTCTCATCCCCGTCACCAAAATGGCACACGAACGTCATCCGAAAACCATCGCGGCACCAACCTGGTATTAGGCTCATCTAAGGTGCTCTGGCAGTATTCTGCGCAGGTTGATCGATTATCGGGAGAGGCAGGTTCGTGAGAATCAAGCTACTTTTCGTCCTGTTCGAAGATGTATCGATAAAACCTTCACCTTGAGACAATTTCTTGAAAGTCACTGTTTCAAACTTCCTACGTTGGTCGTATTTCCTGACCTCAGAAACTAGTGGACTGGCTAGAGACCAGATTACTCCTCGAATCCGCAAGAAATGCCTTTGTCAACCTCAAACACCCATGCCAACAACATGATGCCCGTTTATCTGTCAAGAGCAGAGCATACGCGAACGCGATCCAGACTGCTTTGTGGATCAGAAGCGTGGCCTTCAAGTACAGAGGACGTACGGAAGTTGTCAGTGTTCGACCGTCGGTGTAGCCACTGCGCTGATCGGGTCTGGTGGGAACATCAGATTAGCAATGCTGAGGTGCGCCGAAATGTTTCAGGGAAAAGCAACTACCCCCCGAAGGATGAATTACGCTTCATAGGTCACTGGTTATGACAAGTACTACGTGTGCCAGAGGACCGTCTGCCTGGCAGAGCTCTTTTCGCTCAACCGTAGGCTGAGTAGAAAAGACTGAGTGGTGGGCAGTCTATGCTCTGGCGACAAGTACTAAAACGCAAACCAGCAAACTCAGACATCAACTGTTGCTCCCTGGATGGGGATTCCGGAACTCAACTCAACGACATTGGCGCTCGTAGGCATGTCCGATCACACAGTCAGTGGCGCTCGTGCATCGAAGCTGTCACCTTCAATCCGAAGCTACCCGGTTTCCTGGGCTAACTGATCATGCTTTCATCGCCAGTGCTCGGCTGTTTTCCACACCGCCATTTTTTGTTGTTCGAAACTGTAGCAGATGAAACTAACGTATACTTGGCACATGGTCTACAGGTTAGCATATCATTTCCTAGATTTATCCCAAAGCTCATGACTGGGCCTACTTCACACTTCCTTACCCAGACGCCAGCATCACATATCACGAACATGAATATCATTTTGTGCACATTTGTCTTGGAGGGTTATCGGCTATCATTACTCTCGAGGATAACCCGAAAGATTGACTGGCCAGTGAAATTGTGTCTCAGCTATTCTAGTGACGATTTAAACCCACTCGGTTTACTGGAATCCACTAACACGGCTAAATGCGCTTTGTGTGTATGCAACCGACAAATTCCATAACTAAATATGAAAAAAAGATGATCGTTCAGCTGCAGCACCCCTCCGGTGTCCAGCTGCCAAGCCACCCGAAGGAAGTACGAGGGCTGGGATAATGCCGGGTCGCCCAAGCCTAGACAAAGTCGAGGAACAGAGGCCGGCTTCGAACCACGGACCTTCGGGTCGGTAAATTCGCTCTCTAACCACTGAGCCATTTCGCCCCCTCCCCCATAACTCAAGGTATCGAGTACTGAGGCAAACCATTCGAGTGAACTGCTGCGTCTGTGACCGCGAAGCAGAGTTAACGCCACTCGCCTTCCCGATAAATTAGACGTTCATCAGCGTGACACCTAGTCCCGTGGGTATGATGTACTCTGTTCGTGAGTATTTACCCGGAAAGTGCATTTGACCGCAGCTGAAGGGAAATTTTGAGTGAATCTTGCTGAATTCGTGGCGGCAACGAGTGGTCGACCATGGCCACCAGTGGCATGACGTCTGCTTGCCGGTACTGTTGAAATAGAATCGAATCAGTATATGCGACGTACCATAAATGCTAAAAGTACGACAGTCCTACGGGTTTTATTACTATTATCCTCATTCATATCCATCCAAGTCAGGAACAAATCGTTTAGCTGTAACACTCCTTCAGTGCCATGCCACCCGAAGGAAGCACCATGCCAGAAGTTCTTCTGGGTTGCTCAAACCTAAAATTAGTCAAGATAACGCGTTGGAACCACGGACCCTCAAGTTCGGACCCTTAACTTCTTGCCTCCACACTAAGCCATCCAGATGAGAACACCGGAGTCTGGCAGCTGCTAACGTAAACCACACGCTTAATCACGGTAAAAAGGTCACTGTGAGTATCACATGCCACACATTCTTGGTAGTCACATGACGTAGACGAAGGTCGCTGAACTGTGAACTCACCGCAGCAGTGAAAAACCAAAAATCTTGGCTAGTCAAACGTTCTTTAGGTGCATACGAAATGAACTTCGTCAAAATCATCATCAGAGCGTTTATTCGGCCAAAAACTGGATAAGCAGTGTAGATGCGGTGTAGTATACAGTGTTTGCCGTGTTGGTTAACCTAGGTGACGTGCAAACCCTGCTCAGTGAGCTGCTCATGAGATTTCTAAGAATTCCAACTACATAAATTGTCCTCAACTCCTTACTCCAGGGAATCACTGTCTTCTGGTGCTTCCATAGCGTGCATTCTACAATGAGGACCATGCTGAAACCAGGACGTTGGGACAATCCGAGAGACACAAATCTGGTCCGTGGGATGCGACATTGTCCGTAGGCTGTGAAATGACTCTTCAGACGTTTGGACTGAATCCTCGTTGCAGACCAGCTAGTTCCTAACATGCAGCTTTGAAGGCACGCTAATTTTGACACAATAACACCTGTATTGACCACATGATGAAAAACGTTATAGCTCAGGCAAATGTGGCTGATGCTGTTACCACAACCTCGTAAACAGTTTCTCGTTAGTTCGTCCCATATAAATTGGACATGCACGATTAATATCTCATTTTCGACTGTATAGTTATACATTGTCGCTGAATGGCGCTTTAGGTATCACTGATTTGTCAAAACACTCTCATCACATGCATGTAGAGACCGTGTAAGTAACCATGGATTATACTTAAAAAGACGTAAAACCTTAAGCAAAAACGGAGTACCACTGGAACAAACACTTGAAAACGCTGCTGCAGTGTATATGAATTAAAATCCTACAGAGCCTTTCGCGAAATCCTCACGGGTCACAAAAATCAAAAGGTTGCGCTACTTGTGGCATTCCAGCAAGCTTACTTCTCCTGATTGATCATCTTAACGTCTTGGTAACTGACCCCTAAATTTGTGCGGATTGTATAGAACAAGTACTCCATAAAACTGACACCAAAACTCAGCAGCAATACTGACGCATCTAAGGAAACGTTTGATCAAAATAAAAAACCGTATTGCTATTTGCAATATGTGTACTTACAATCGACACCGTTCATTGAGACGGAAAGAGAAGCATCGTGTCAACAGCCGTAGTCAGCGGCAGACCTACGGACGCAAATGGGCAATTGCACTAGAGTGTTCTGATTGGTTCAAGTTTTATAGGTTCAAACCGTCGGGTGAGAATCATAAACAGGTGTAAGACGTCAGAACACTTGCAAAATATTCCATCGAAACATTTTCTGCTAAATAATGGCAGACAATTTCAATAGAGGGACACGTGTCCAGCCGAAGTCAATGTGTGTAAACTTCGTTTACTTTTACATTTCGCCCTTAAACCTGATTGTTTTTCGCCATATGAGCAGTTCATTTTCATCGCCTAATTAAACGCATTTCTCCTCATTGTTCTTCCTTCTATCACCTTCATGCTCTTTTATTTTCATCTGCATCACTCAGGTAGAAGGTGTGTATCGCCCTCACCCAAAACTACCATTTGTCGTGGGAAATCAAAGTACACAGGGAAAATCAAGAAATTCCAGGACCGATGACAGAGCCATAAATCGACCCAGTGTTTGAATAACCCACCAGAACTTCACGAACGTTAGAATGCTCATAATCAACTGTTTTCCGGACCACTACGGGCAATTAAAACTTATCTCCCCTGGTCGAGAGCCTGTTTCCAGCACAAGGCAGGAGAACAGATTTTGACGACGAACGCTCATGACTGTCGGGATCATTGCTCCATGTGTGCATCCGTCGAGTCATGGCGCCTGGCTGAATTTTCAGTTAGAATAAACCATACTTTTTGTTTCCGATGGTGTTATTCGTTGAAGAGGAGATCGTAAAATACCTAGAGTCGATACTGCACGTCGCTCGCTCGTAGGTCCACCCTGATGTGCATTCATATATGTGTGATGGCTCAACTTACTATGGGAACAAACTGCGTAATTATGGTTGGGTGAACTTCGTCTGGTCCAACGGACCTACTAACGTCTGGAACTTCCAACCCTTCAGGTATTTTTCTTCCCAGACCAGAACAAATGGCACCAACTTACAACATTATTTAGGGTGAACTTGCCGAAGCAGACTGTCGACAACACTTACGGATCCATGGATTGACGGATCGGTATACGGTATCAAGGCTTTCGCCCAAGTTTCTAGGGTTGGCTTTGTTCTTGTCATTCAATGCCTACCATTCACCTGAAAGGCACACGAGAAAAACGTGTGTGGCACTGCTCTTCAGGTTTTCCGCGCGAAGTAATAGGCTAGCGAGCACTAGGACTCAAATAAAAAGCGTCTAGTGCTGCTTTGAACTAAGTTATGGATGGAGCACGGCAACCGTCGGAGGACGATTATTTCACGCAGTAACTACCTGAAATGGGAAAAAATTTGCTCAATGAAAGTGTGCTTGAAAATCTTTCCATTATGTCCTTGGTGTGTTCGTCGGGTCGACGGTGTAAAACCTTTTGGCCAAACCTTGTTCAGATAGGGCATACAAAAGAATTAATCCTCCCTGGAGAGGCCGATACTCCGGAGAAAAAATGTCGAGAGCCACCAGACGCGCTTACTAGTCCACGGATTTAATGCTTTGTAGAATCACTCCCCATCTCCTCTCGGGATAGTGTATGAGCTGGGCACTGATCAAGTAGGTTTTAGGATCGTGAAGGGTCTGTCTTGTCGGTCCCAGCTGATGAGCTTCCCCGTGCATCCTTTGCACCCTGCCGCAGTTGGCCCTGCCCCCTCTGCACAGGTACTTCTAGTGGCTTCCAATGTGGCCGACACAGGTTATTGCTGTTCTTGATGTTGAGTCTTCAAGTTGGGGTCTTCATAAATCGCATACGTTTTCTGAGAGTTTGCAAGCCTTTTGAGCCAAACGGAAGCTGCATGAGGCCTCGGTCCCTGTTATTTGGCTTATTTGCGGCGTACAGCTATTAGGCATCGCTTGGGTTGATGGCGGTCGCACAATGCAACGTGATTTTTATACTCCCATATTGTTGGTTCGCGCACGTGTAGGATAAGGGTTCGGCCGTAGAGTAAGTTCATATGAGCACTTATTTCCCTACTCCGAAAGCACTTTATTTAAAATAATAAGGCAAGCTTTTGCCTTAGTTCTAAAATCAGAGCGCACCAAATGCTTTGGATGCAGTTGCGATGACCGTGTGTAGCAGATATGGGCCAAGGGAATGACCTCACCTCATATCCTCTAAATCGTTTCCAGAGAAGATCCATCAAAGACGATGTGAAGTACTGTGGGATACCTCAGGCTATAGACAAATAATTTGAGTGCTGTCACCGTAACTTCGAACGCTTCGGCTCTAAGTTCAGTGTTAGACGAATTTGTGTAGACCTCTCATTACATAGACCCAATTCTCGAAGCCTTCCGATGAGAGTAGAAAGATGCCGCCCCCATGCATTACGTGGAGAAACCTGTCCGCTTATTCACGGGTTCCAAAGCGCTGCTAGTGGATGTGTGAGTCCCTTCCTTCATGAGGATTTACGGATTCGGTGATTTATGCTAAGTATCCAAGACAGCAAGTCCCATTACCCGCTTTCCCAGCTGGAGGTGAATTACGCTGAGCGGATATCCGCACCATATCTCGCAAAAAATAGGCTGATGGTTGAGGTCTACGAGGCTGTCTCAGGAAATAAGGACGCCCAGTTGGTCCCATTCATCCCTCCCATGGAACGGAGGTATCACGCTAGGTTCTTTTCCGTATAAACCGCACCTGCCATTCTTATGAACCACTTCTCACTCGTTCTGAGCAGGCAACAATTCTCAAAGGTCACGATCATGGGGTTCCTCTGGGGAAGTGTACGAATTCTTTGCGAATCCATCGAAACACCTCTGAATTCCATAATTTTACTGGTACCGGGAGCTGTTGATGCACGCATCCAAGTTCTTGGAAGCAGAGGCCTATCAACTGCACAACCTGAGGATATGTAGGGCCATATGAAGGACTTCTCGGCTCCGTAACATGTTCCACAATGTGGACATTCTGAGCGGTGGTTAAGATACCGCGAATAAACTCTATCCTTCTTGGGTAAGAAGCACCGCGTATTCGTGTTAGGTCGTTACTGCTGCGCTATCATATTGGGGTTTCTTCTGTCTGGGTAGTAATCACGAATATGACATAATGGGCGCTCATGAGGCATAAGGGGTTTGAAAACTGGTTCACATTGTTAACTTACTTAATGAATGGTCGGAAACGCGAGGCATGGCCCCTGGATAAACGGATGTCTACCCTCATTTTTTCAAACCAGAGCGGCCAAGGCTTGAAATGCTACTTGCCCAATGATTGATGAAGAGATCCATCATGAAGGACAACGGCTTAACCAAAGGAAAAATAATTTTCGATCCAGTCAAAGACTTTGCAGTAGTCAAACCTCTGCTGATGCTTCCTTATCTAGATAATCCTAAGCCTGGTCCAAAGTACAAAATCGTCTGTGTGAAAGTGGTTATCCGTGAGGGTGTTAGTCTAGCATGGTCAGGGAGTTTACCACCCATAAAAATGTTTGTTATCTCGTCTAAGTAAGTCCGCCTCGGCCCTCAACAAAATGCCCCACGTTCTCCCCTCTCTACATCCAAAGTTGCAGACTCGCAATTGAAAGCGTCCAACGCTCATCTACGAAAAAGATCTTTCCTCGGTCAAACTCCCTCTCTTACCGCTCCCGCTGTCAAATCCTAGGCCTTGAACCACTATGGCTTAGACGGTTAAAACTGAATCTAGCTCTCTTGCACAGTTTGCTGCATAAGAACGCTTTTATAGCAGAGGTTAGACGAAGCATAAACTCACAACCTCGCTACAGACTCCGCAACTCCTGCAATATCTTAGTGTGTCCCCCCGCCCGCACAAACCTACGCCACTACTTCTTTCTAGTTTATTGCGCACGCATCTGGAACAGCCTTCCTGAGCAGCTGCGAAGCATCACGCATCACCATGCTTCTTCTCAGTCTGTAGACAAATTCCTTACTTGTGAAACTGCTGCGCCTTACTTAATACTCAACTACCCTCTGAACTCCTCTACGAATCAGGTCCAGTACGCATATGAGTTGAGCGAGGTTACAGTTAGTAGGCAAGTAAAGGATCCTGTTATCATTTCTTCCCATCCTCTTGACCCACTTTAAGCTAACCAAGGACTAAATGCCAACTTGATCTAAATATGCACCGTTACTGGCCTGGTTGTTTTTTTAATCTTATTCTCCGTACCAACTTACACCTCGTACTACTCTAGTTCCTACACCGGACTACTCTATAAACTCTGTCTAGCGTCTATTGTTCTCGTCCAAACTCTACTGACAAAAAAACAAATCAAAATTAGCTATTTCTTCTTCAAGTCACTGCACGACTTAATCACCTACTAATTCTAATTATGCTGTGTTACTGGCCTGGTTGTTTTCTCCTACCCCGTCAACTTATGCTTCGTCCTAGTCGAGTCCCTACCCCGGATTACTCTACCAGCTCTGTCTAGTAACTGGTGCTTTCAGTCTAACTCTAACTGATAAAAACCAAACCAAGGTCGATTTATTTCCTAATTTCATTATCAGAGCGCATCCTGCGCTTATATATATCCATTTGATAATTTGTTCCACTAAACACTCCCATGCACAATATCGCGGTACGCTTCTGCTCGACGTCGCAGCCCACACCAACGCTCCGACGCCGTTTAGCCATGGTGCAATCGCCGTGAGTATCAACCTTCCAGTCCCACCGACTCATTGACAACTGTCATTTCACCTCTCCTCCGCGACTTGCCTCTACCAGCGTCTGCATGCTGTTGCTTGTTCGGATTGACTGAGCTGTCTTTACTGGCCATGCTTTCCCCCGACCAAAAAAATGGTAGCTGGAGTATTTATTAATGCACAAACCGCACTTATGACTGCTTGGATGGTTTTCCACCTTGCAGATCTGGTAGTATGCACGAGGGGAAAAACCTCGTGTGGTGGACGGGTACGCCCTGCAGGGATGGTCGCCCTGTTACGTTGCACCATGGTGCGTTCGTATACCCGCCATCCCTCCAGTAGCACGGGTGCATCGCCCATCGCCGGTGGTTCTGAGTCTGGCCTTTAAATTCAGGAAATCAAGAAGAAAGTACTGCTGACTTTTGTTTGTTGCAGCTGGTGTTGGGCTCGCCTCGGTAGAGTCATGCAACTGGACTCTCATCTGTAAAAAGAAGAAAAGAAAAATAAAAGATCACTTGGGGTAGCCTGAAAATACTCTGCAATGCCCATGACCTACATTGGCGAGCGTAGTTGTATCTGCTTTCGTCAGGACAGAGGCTACACCGCACCAAAGTCCATTCCGTCATCCAAACAGATAATACATCTACTCACCACTCTCTGTGGTAGACAGAAAGTCTTCACCGCTATGCATCACCTACAGATTAGAGCTGATAGCAGTGTTTCGGGGACTGGTGACTATTTCTCAAGCACACACTTTCTCTCCTGGTTTATATCCAACTCATGTAATAACCACTCGATTAACCATTCAGCTTAGAATTCCATTCCCGCCAGCCCTTACACATCTGATTCCCATACCACGCTTTTGCTCGCTTATATCGGTTTTTACTGGATCCCTTGTAATATAATACTGTATATCAGCAAAACCAGCCCCTGGTCGCTAGCCTACTAAGCACAAATCTATCTATTCCCTACTCCACGTAATCACATGTCATCATCCTAGTTGCATCAGACGCCAAGTTTTTCTTTCTATGTATATAAATGCATATTATCCCATTTCATATCCCCTCAAACTCACTATGTTTTGCAAATCTCCTCCCATCCCCTCACATTCCCAACCTTTAAACTTCGGAAGTGCGCGCTTTGGACGACCTGGTCAGCTTATCTCCACTCCACCCGACCTATGATCTACAACTCCGGGATCACCAAACGGGCCAAGAAAACCTACAATGCTTCGTTCGAGCTTATTTCCTCGACCAGGCTGAAATAAATCCCGCTGCTCAATGAACTGCATACCCAAGATGAATTATCTCAATTGTTGACGTCCGTCACGGGGCTGTCCAAAGACTGAAGCATGTCAGGTTAATGATGGCACGGCACTGCCATATTCAGTTTGATAGCACACCCGCAACTGTTCCATTACTCCTCTCAACCGTGCCCTCTTGCCTACTCTTTTCATTGACCCCAACGACCACCATGACATTCATTCCAACTTGCTGGACTACTCGTTCAAATTCAACCACCTCTGTGTCCCCATCCAACCTAACCCCTTCATTTGACCCCCCAGCAACAGGACAACCAGTGAGTTTGCTTGTTCTTAGATTGCACCATATTTCTGAGACTAAACTTGCCGTGTTCTCCCAATTCGAATTATCCCATCTCCACCTCCACTTTTGCTTGTTATGACTCCGGCCATTTACCCAACCGCCCAAGGTCACTCATGGCCAGCAATGGTTTTCCAGTTTTAGTTCATTTCAACCAACTGAGTCACTGAATTACTCGGACCTCATGCCTATTGTTCCCTACAAGTTGCAAAAGAAACATTATTATTATTTAATCGAGTACCTCTCAATGTTCGCGACATTGTCCCCTTTTCGCGCAGTCACCACCACCCGCAAATCCCTCAGTCATGCTCCATTCTGACTGTAAACGTATGATCATGCCAGACTGCATGCCACCCACAAGTTGGGAATAAAGATGCTCATTATCATTATCATTAACTAGTATGCACAACTCCACAACAGCAGCACCGGTGAGTCCCTACAGTTTCGCTGTCCCATAGGTTCATGTGACTCCTGCTGCCGCTTGCCCACTTTGCTGATCCCTCCGCTTCCTCATCCCCACTTACACTTTTTGTGACCCAGGCCGTGAGCCAAACGGTCCAAAGGCACGAGGTCTTAGCTATGGTTTCAGATTTTAGTTCAGTATGACCTGCTAGATGACGCTGACTCTCTTGCTACACCTGATCTGATGTTCCGGTTCTTCATTTTCCACCGTCGCACTTTTTCCGTCATGTGTCAGGTAGGAAGTCTCTCGTTTTGCCCTCCATGGCTTTGGTTTTCGCCCGACACTTTCAAACCCCCACGACCCGATCTTGCTCGATATTCTGTCCAATAACGCACCCTAACTGCGCTTCTCCGTCCGTGCCGGTTTAGTGGCGGTCACGCCTATATCGGATAATGCCCTCTCCCATGTGCTCACAATCCACGCCAGCTATGCTTTCGTTGTGACTGTAACAGTACGATCAAGCCTGACGTTATGCCACCTACAAGTTGGGAATAAATTATTACTGTGGATGTATCCGTGGATTTTTTGACGCAGCATCATTTTTACACTTGTCGACAACCATGTCTTTGGCATCAGTGAGTGCAGTAACGTGACAATCCTAGCTGACTTCGTCCCACTTCTATCGTTTGACTATTATTAAAATATTTCGCACGGGAGGTGCGAGAGTTTTGGGTTCGCCGTGTAAAATGGCTCCAAGGAAACCTCCACTTTAAAACTGCTTTTACGTAACATACTGTAATTTCCAACGATTGTGTTCCCCTGAAGAATCGGTCCTTCCGAGGACTGCTAATACATACGTATATCCTGAGGAAACAAGTTATGAATACAGGTTTTTCGCCACTAAGCTTACTAACACACGGCGAAGGCATGGCAACAAGTCTATCATGGCCATATCGCACAGCTTCATTAGGCAAAACTGTTCTCATTTCAGGTAGTTGGTGCGTGGATTGATCTTCCCCCGGTGGCTATTTATGCTGCACCGAGTATTCATTTAAAAGCAGTTTTAGACGCTCCTTGAAGTGGCCCCCTCTTTGTTGAGCTTGCTGCTCCGCGCTGGGAACTTAAATGGCTGTGCTACACACTTTCTTCGATTGTGCTTCATTGGTCGACGGAGCCCACCGAACGACTTGAGAAGCTATTGCAAAAGCCTCAATCGTGTGAAGGAATGCGTGAATCCATGAACCAGAATTATCTCTTCATGCTTGCCTTGCCACATTTGGCTGGTGAACTTCTGAATATTTGCAGTCTAACGCCCACGTTTAGCTCAGAACCCATGAAGAATTTAGGGTGCAATGGTATAAAGTAAAAAAATTTGCCCAGTGAAGCGCATCTAGCAGAATGAAGAAGGGATGTGAAATTTAAAAGTAAGATGTTCAGTAAAACGTTGGTGACAAGGGCAGAGTCGAGAAATTTAGGATTTTTATAAAGATTTATAAATATAAAAATAAAAATCATTGTGTGGTTAGATTTATCAGGGAATTTAAAAGTACGCTTAAACGCCACATTATCATAATCATATTATTCCGGTGGGTCGCAGCGTAGGCAGGCTGACAGGATCAACATAACCGTTTAATATCAGAACGGCGTGTAGGAAGTTGGCTGGGCGTTAGTGCTGATGTAATGCTCCAGGGTGGAGCACGCTGCACTCACTTTATTAGTGTCCTCAAAAATGCAGGCTCCGAGAACCCACTCAGTTTCAACTGCTATGATTATTTTGGCCACCAAAGTTGCCCACGTACTCACAAAAATATCCCTACGGATCCGGCGTTGGTGCATACAATTATGGTTGTAGTCGGATTCTGCGGAAGTACAAAACCTTCGCACAAATTGCAAGCGTCTAAAAAGACAAGCCAATCAAGTAGTTCGCAGAACAGTTAAGTCTAGGTCAGATATTTACAGTGACTTGCTGAAATATTTACGTAGCTCGCTTGTCAAAGCGTTTTTTCTTGCATTTTCAAGAAATCGTCGTTCATTGTCAGTGAAAGCATCATCTCACTCTCTAGTAAATCTCCGTTTACTTCTCTTTTCGAAAATAGAAGCCAAGAGAGCACGTCGGCTACTTGATTGTATATTTCGGCAACGTATGCTAGCTAACAATCATAAAACGTAGATCGTCTATGTCACCAAATTGATTCTGGTAGCAAACGTTCGCGCAGCTTTTGCCACAAATGAAGGCAATAGATGGCCCAGGGTGTTGTCACTTACAATGAGAATGTCACGTAGTTCCGCAGGAAGGTTTTGAAGTCACATTTCTTCGCCTTCACTAGAAGCCGAGTTCACTGGTATGATTGCGAAGGCTTCTGATAATAGAGCTAATAGTGAGGTCACAAACACTGAGTCCACTGATTTCGGAAGGCTAAACACAATTCACATAGCCACCCATTTAAATCACCCTTACTTCCCAACCTCGTCAGTTTTCAACAACCTATTCTAAACAATCGTGTGGTGGTGAGGGAACCACAACGCTGTAATCCTGGGAGAAAAGATCGACCGCAACACTGGAAGCTAAAATATTGGGCTGCCTTCGGAAGAAGAGACGACTTAGACAGTGAATGTACTAACCAACATGTCGCTGCCAGAGCTTCCAGGCTTATCTGAAGGGGCAGATCACTAAAAATATATACTGAGTTTCACTACAATTTGACTTATGTTGTTGGAAACAATCCAATTTAGAGTGAGATATCAAATGGGACGGACAGATGAGCATATTGCATAAATAATTAATATTTAACGAGTGGGCTAAAATCGGGATATAAAATAAACCTACCTGAGCAGCTGCAAATCCTGCATCTGTACCGTGACCAAAACAACAGTTTTGACGTTGTGAAGGTACCAGAAGCATTCATGAATATGCGTCGTCTAAATTTTCACAGGCTCATTTCATTTAAGCTAAGAAGCTGCAAGGGAAGCTCTGACACATTTATGAAACTTTGCTCATGTGACCCAAGACCATTCAGCATGTCTCCTCGCCACAGCCTCCATGGTGTGCCTTTGAGAAGATTTCGCATGCTGAATAGTTTTCATTTTCAGGGTTCTTTATTTGACTGACTTGCAAGGCCCCTATTTTGAAGTCGTTGAAAGTAAAGGTTTAAAAGGTTTGATCACAAAGTAATGAAAGTCAATAACTTTATTACCATACTCAATAAATATCCCACACCAAACGCGTCAGTACATGCCAAGTTTGCAACCCTGATCCTATGGGGTAGCATTGCATTAAATCCCACACCAAACGCGTCAGTACATGCCAAGTTTGCAACCCTGATCCTATGGGGTAGCATTTGCATTAAATACTCTTAAGATGTTATTTTAATCTTCAGGAACACCGAAGAACGCCAAAATATGCTAAAGTGCGATTCTTGTTTTATGTCGCGTAAACCGGCAAAAATTGCAAATCGGCGATGGTCAATAACCTTGACATTTCGCTCACTTAAACAAAATGCTACGTGCAACATGTCACGGGAAGGTGAAAATTGACTAGACTAACTCAACATTAAAATAGCAACTTCGAAAACCCTATAGTTTCGGCGAAATCAATTTGGGTGTGTCTATAGCCTGCGGCCCCTGACACTCAGTGTGTGCCCTATTTTAAAAAATCGCCAAAATAAAAAAGTGTGAGGTAATTTATACTAGACTGTACCCGCCAACACTTGTTTATCGCACGACGCAAGTATGTATCCCTCTCTCCCCATTACAGGAACCCCTGACGAGCCACAAGGAGCCTCAGATTAGAAGCAGTGGTACACCTGTACCTCTACCACACGGATTCACGGATTCACGGAGTGATACACAGGGTCAAAGAGTTCGCCCAAGTTTCCTGGGTCGGTAGTGTTCTCGTCATTCAACGACCTTCGTTCATCTGAAAGGCATAAGCGGAAAAGAGTGTAGCACTGCTCTTCAGCTTCTCAGCGTGGGACAATATCTCTGCCAGCGCGAGGGCTTTCATAAATGTTTGTCTAAGGATGCTTTGTACTGGGTCCTAAACGGAGCGTTGGTGGGTTATTCCACGCTGCTACTATTCTTAATGATAAAAAACTTTACCTTATGAAAGTGTTACGCTCTGAGCTGGAAAATCATCTGAAGACGTTGTCGCCGTGTGTTTCTTGGGTCAACAGTGAAAAACCTGTTGGCCGTGTCCTGTTCGAACAGGGTGTAGGTAAGAATAGGTTTCCTTGGAGTCCATTATACTGCTGAGAGTAAAGGTCAAGCACCGCGGGACGCGTTTCATAATCCACGGATGTGAGGCCTGCAACAATTTTTGTAACAGCTCGCTGGACACACTCAATGAGGGTTAGGTCCCTCGTGCAACCCAAGTGGACAACTTTATTGGCATATTCAAAGAGCGGTCTAATGTACACCCCATAGAGAGAGGGTAATACATAAGAAGGTGCACCAAATCGTTCTTAGAGCGGTGAATGTCTTCTGGTTGATTTCTCCTGGGTGCGGTGAGAAATACAAGTCCATTTTGGCGTCTATCTTCATGATGACTCCTGGTCCCCTCTCATCGTGCATGACTAAAGCATTCGTTGAGTTTCGTCCATACATCATTTGCAAGAGACCGACGAATGACGTAACCGCGCTTGATTTTTGCCTTTCATTTAGCTTTCAATACGCTCCTTATGTTGCCTCTCTCCGGTCGTCTCTTTTGCGTCACCCAATCTGTGCGAACGTGCGCTTCGTGTCATGTTTGAAACCAATAAATCTACATTCTACATTTGAGTACTGGTGCTTGCCGTCATTGCTCAGTATTCGCACAATGGAATTGAAATTCCGAAAGCTCCGACATGTCCACGATGGATTGAGATGGACGAACAAATAAGTTCAGAATACCGATCCAAAGTTTGAGCCCGATCTAGGCATCCCGGGGGCTCAATGAAGCAAGAAAAGTATCCCACCATATTTTTTCCGCCAGTGATATGATCGCCTCAGTGGGCAATGAAGTTTGGAGAGCTGTCAAAATGCGAACGTAGGTTGGGATAGATTTTAGTTGAGCTAATGGGCAACAAATCGCATCATTTTGGCGTTCAATATTTTATCCCACTCGCAAAGTTTTTGTATCTAAGAGCGTTGTGTGGCAAATGACCCCCGTACCGTCACTGCATCGCGGACTTCCTGACATCCCACGCTACAACTGCCACGGTTATGGATAAGATACTTCGGTGCAGGTTACATTCAATGTTAATTGCAAATTGTGATTCTGCCACAACGGGAAACTTGCAGAAGAAAATACGAAACAATAAAATATTTTTATTCGATGAAAATGAAATTCTGCGGGAAGCATTTGCTGCGTCCACACCAGGCAGGCGATGCCTGTTGAATCCCGGTATTTTTTCGAAATACAACTTTGCTTTGCGGACAAGTGAACAGTAGACAGTCATGGTTCGAACACTTTTTAGTTAGGGCGTACAGAGAAGAAAGCATGTCTGAGTATGTTCGGCTCATCTTTTAGCCACTTGGCACCGCTCGCAAGCGGAGCTAAACGAGTTGTGGTCCCTGGTTTAATATTACACGGTTCTTTTTTCATTCAAGTTGAGAGAAAAATTAAACACCATTGTTGTGTTTAAATAGTCAAGCTGTTTCGCTTTAGTGGTGCTCTGTAAGAGCTAGCAACCAACAGGGTAGTGTTGGGTGATGCCCATAGAGTTTCCAAGGGGTTCCTCCCAATATGTTAGTCTGTAGATAGATGGCTGACAGTCACAGACGCACTGTCCTCTATGCTTGGGCTTGGACCAAATGCATGTAGTGGGTTCTTTGAAAGTTGAGCTGTTCTGACAGTCTTGCACAATCTATGCCTGCCTTGCGGTCGGGCTATAAAAAACACTGGTTGTGGTCACTGCTCATTCTCTAGAAGATTAATAGCTTCGGCAATGCTTCAACTTGTTGTAAATTTCACAGATCAGCCTTCTCGTAGTGACATCAGTCAGGTCACTTTACTGGATCTGCAAAAGGGGTGGATATCTTTATTCTTCTCACTGTCGTTCTCTCCCGTCCCATTTGATGTCTATTTTTCCGCACAGCCTGGCCCTGGGCATGTTGGTTATATACTCAGGGAAGTGATCAACTGCGCCAGACCGCCCACTTCCGTTAATCGAAATATGCGTGCCCGTTTTTCTTGCAGCCTTTGGTGCTCAGATCCTTAGGTAAGCTGGCCAGAAAGCTAATGCTGTGGGCCCCTCGACGTCGTATTATTAGACGTCTACTGGATATCTGCAAACAGAATCCAACTTTGATAACTGAGGCTACTCTTGCTATCTTCATGCTACCGATTGCGAAACCCAGGTGATTATTTGTCTGTCGTGCTCGTTTGCGCGGGTGATTGGTATAGCCATCAGCTTATCCCAATTTATCCCATGATTGCACCGCATTCGAGTGAAATTCACGAACCATGGAACATGAAAATTGGGCTCTAGAAGGATGTTCCTTGTTGACCACCTATTGAAACGAAGTTACTTCAAACAAAGGGAGCCTGCAAACGCCGTTGCTGGACGAATTGAAGTGTTTCGGAGACTGCTGGCACCAAGTTCAGCTGAACTGGGTCACAGAACATGAAAATATGGTTTTCAGCTGGTCAAACGGGGATGATTCGCAAATCATGCTTTCCGTCAGGTGCTAATCAAACACGCACAGTTTATCGAGAAAAATACTCATTTGCAAATCAATTTGGTTTCCACGAGAGGCTCAAATGAATCTCTCGTTTATGATATGTTACAACGAAATGTGCTGCACAAAGCTCTCAAGTAGAACATAAGGTTGACAGAAACCCGGGGACTGCGCCTACCTGATGAGCCTCAGGGGGGACGAAACCCGCCGTGGGCCTTCGAAGAGTTTCCAGCAATTTTGTGAGTAGTTTCCTCTATGAAACTACGCTGTGACATCTCGAATATTGTGCCGACTGAAACATGAGGCAGCCTGTATGCAGCACATTCAGTTGTAGAATATCACAAACGAAAGATGCAGTTGAGTCGCTCGTGAAAAACAAATTAATTTGCAAATGAGTGTATTTCTGGAAAACAATCCAATTTGGGTTCAAGTAGCATATTAGGTTGACGGAAACTCTGGGGCCGCACCTACCTGATGAGTCCCAAGAAGGGCGAAACCGGTCATGGGCTGTCGAGGAGTTTTCAACAACTTTGTGAGTAGTTTCCTTCGTGAAAACCTACAGTTTATGTTTGACAGTCATAAAAGCTTTGGCTGCAAACCCTCAGTCATCCTTAATATATATATCCAATTTCCACCTTTAGGTAATGATGCGAAAAGCTAATCTCTCAGAGAAACAATTCCTTCCAACGCTCCTCCTAACCCAATGTCGACTAACGACGCCTAAGCTACAGAATTCTCCACGGCAGTCAATCTAACCAATGGTCTGATTGTATGATATCATGAAACTACTGCGGATTACTGGTCAAACATATTGCTTATCCTTCACGGAAATCACATGGTGAAGGACACGCAGAGACCAGGTTTCGCTGACGAACTCGGCTGACAAACTGAAAACTAAACAATATCCTGAATGATACGACGCAGATGTCAGGGAATCAGCTTCATTTAGCGCTGTCTGTCTCAATAAAGTGGATACAGTATAATCATCTGCATTCCAATGTGACTTTTACAGGCGACTCACTTGGAACCCAGCTGAATCGTTCGTGAATATCCTGAATGATACGACGCAGATGTCAGGGAATCAGCTTCATTTAGCGCTGTCTGTCTCAATAAAGTGGATACAGTATAATCATCTGCATTCCAATGTGACTTTTACAGGCGACTCACTTGGAACCCAGCTGAATCGCTCGTTCGTGATGTTCTTTCTAAAATGCACCAGGGCGCCTCATGTTTACTTTGGCACGATAGTCGAGGTATCCCACTGCACTCTATAGCTGCAATACACTACTAATGCGTTAATATTCTTGGGATTTCGTCATCAGGTCAGTACATATCTAATGAAAAATCGCTGCGAAGAATAGTTAATGAGATGCAAAACGTGGAGACACGAACGTGCTAGCGTGCACCGAGCCAACGGTTATTCGGAGGGAGTTATAACCAAGAATATGTTCGACCGCCCTATCCAACCGCCTGCCACGACAGTTGGAGAAAAGCCAATATACTTGAGTTTACCGTTTAAAGGTGATCTGTCAATCGCCGCTTGTTTTGATCCCTACAACGCACGTTTCCGGCTTGAACTCCGCGGTCTTGTCTTGCAGCAAACCGTTTGCTCAACTCAAACCTCAAAGGCAAGATGCCAGTCCTCACCCAGAATATGGTTGCATATTTTTGTAATGTACTACTCATAAAGTTGCTGAAAATTCTTCGACAGCGTACGACCGGTTTTGCTTTTCTTAGAGCTCATCAGTTAGGCGCATCCCCGGATTTTCCTTCAACCTTATGTTCTACTTGAAACCAAATAGCAGGGAATCAGCAAATATACACTCATTTGCAAACTAATTCGTTTTTTCGAGAGACTCACCTGGGACCCAGCTTAATCTCTCGTTTGTGATGTTCTCAGCAATCTTATGAGTAGTACATTACAAAGATATACATGTATCGCGATATCTCGAATGTCGCAGCGACTGAAATATGAGGTGGCCTGGTGCAGCACATTCAGTTGCCTGAGAACATCACAAACGAGAGATTCAGCTGGGTTCCAGGTGGGTCTCTCGAAAAAAATCAAAGTACTTTGCAAATGAGTGTATATTCTCTGATGGTTGTGCATTCTTTTTCCCGCTGTTGTTCAGCGGAGTATGTTGGGCGCACGACGCAGCAAATTCGTAAGAGAACGCGCGAGCACCTCTCTTACCGGAATACCACTAACCTCAACAGTTCAGCCAGGAGCTCAATTGAATCCCACCTAATTGACCCCGTTCACGTAGTCATGCCAAATGAGTCATTCGAAATTATTTACCTTGTGCCAAATAGACTGCCAGTATCTATTCACCGGCGTTGCTTGACTTCAGCCGAGGCAGTCGCTATACGCCTGCGAAACCCGGTACTACGCCGTTAAAAACGTTTCGTACAAACGCTGAGTCTGTCTTGGTCATGTGTGACGAATCGACCCGCCAAGTCACTCAACAACCTTCTTGACCGTCTTACAGCATCCAGCTACATGCGACATAGAGGGGGGGGGCGCAGACAACCAACCGTTCGCGTCTCCATGTTTTGCATTTCACTGACGAATCCGTCACGAAGAGACTGGACCTGACCGTGGTGTGGCGGTTTGTGTACCTATGTGACCCATTGAGCCATACTGGGGAGTGTCCGCTCGATGCTCAAAGAGTCTCCCATACCAGGTTAGTTTATGGGTAGAGGTTCGACGAACACAGTCTCCTGGCCCTCCGGGTTGGGGGTTGGAACATGTATGGCGATGTGTACCGTTAGAAAATGGTAATGTACGTGCATTTCCAACCGAACGCCGCTCCTTTGCGGTTAGGCTTTTGAGCCAAAGGCTTTGGTTGGGACCCTAATCGTCCTCCTGTCTAGGTGTGGGCGCCCTGGCAATATCGCAGCCCTCGTACAACCATGACACACAGCTAACAATATTCTCATGCCACATCGGCAGTCAAGAGGTGCCATCAGCCGGGTCGTCTTACTTGCTGCATACAGCAGGGCGGGTAAGCGAAAACATGCTACTGCTGACGCCTTCCTTCTTACACTTTCACAGTTTCCTTCTTTCACCCTCCCCCACCCAAATTCGAATACTTTCTCCGCAGGTCCCAGCTCTAGGACTGACCGTGTTGCTCGCCCTGCATCACACTCAGGTGCGGCTTCTGCAC